>NC_051183.1:96794178-96874014 GCF_013339695.2 Rhipicephalus sanguineus
GTCGGAAAGGAACCATAACCATATGCCAATATAGCGTGGTAGAAGAGTAAAATATAGCACCAAGCGTCGCACAACGCGATTCTGTAACCAGGCCTCACACAATGCGAATTGCGTAACGAGTAGGTTGTTGAATGCTTCCAACCCATTACCAAGGGCTCTGCCATAATTCTTCACCGTCATCAGGCACAGCATCAACAAAGTGCGCATAATGCCTTACATGCGTTTAGCAGGTACCAATGCTCTCCATAGAAAGACGAAAACTGGCACAGTGCCTGCTGCCCTACTTCTAGAAAATTACAATGATTTATAGCGTAGTGGGTTCCTCGCAATTGCACTTGTATTGGTTGCCAAGGAAGCCCATAAGCGCATGATCCATTTCCTCGGGGTCTCAGTAAAATTACAATGATTTATAGCGTAGTGGGTTCCTCGCAAGTGCACTTGTATTGGTTGCCAAGGAAGCCCATAAGCGCATGATCCATTTCCTCGGGGTCTCAGTAAAGTTCTTCGCCCCCCCCCCCCCGCCGTCTCTCTCCCACGTCAACGTATGCTATACAGCATGACGGGAGAGGGAAATAGCGACCGGGCGTCACCCAATGCAAATTACATAACTGGTGGGCCGTTTAAAGCTTCCAACCCATTACAAAGGGCTGAGCCATAATTCTTCATCGTCATCAGTCGTCGCGTCAACGAAGTACACATAATGCCTTACAGACGTGTAGCTGGTGCCTCGCTTCTCCGCAGAATGACGAATAAGGGTTTAGTAGGTGCTTCTCAACTTCACAAAAATTGTGATTTATGGCGTAGTGGGTACCTTTCTAGTGTACTTGTATTGTAGCCCCAAGAGAGCTTACAACGGGCTCTAGAAACGCCGCTCTTCCAGCTTTCGCTGTGACTGTGCTGCGGTTTCAGCGCAGGCCTGGCGTTTTTACAGCGAAAGCTGTTATGAGATCATTTCACCGACCGTTTTTGGTGCCGTAGTTGTCCGCCGCCGCCGCCGCCGCCGCTGCCGCCGCCGCCGCCGGTGTCCGTAACCAGTATCGCTCGAAATAAGAAAAAAAAACTAAATAAGAAAAAATTCCAGGATGGAACGAGGTTCGAACCTGGGCCCTCTGCGTGGGAGCCCAGTATTCAACCTCTGAGCCATGCCGGTGCTTGAAACTGCTTTGCAAAGAGGTCCTATACAGGCTTCATGTCGGGAAGGAACCACATTAACATATGCAATATAGCGTGGTAGAAGAGTAAAATAAGCACCATACATCGCACAACGCGAATTATGTAACCAGGCGTCATACAATGCGAATTGCGCAACGAGTAGGTTGTTGAATGCTTCCAACCCATTACAAAGAGCTCTGCCATAATTCTTCATCGTCATCACGCACATCATCAACAAAGTGCGCATAATGCCTTACATGCGTTTAGCAGGTACCACGGCTGTCTGTAAAATGACGAAAAATGGCACAGTGCCTACTGCCCTACTTCTCAAAAATTACAATGATTTATAGCGTAGTGGGTTCCTCGCAAGTGCACTTCTGTTGGTTGCCAAGGAAGCCCATAAGGCTCCCATGATCCATTTCCTCAGGGTCTCAATAAAGTCAATTCTCTCTCTCTCTCGCTCTACGTTTCTCCGTAGTCGCTTATAAGTGTGTTATAAAGCGTGGTGGGACAGATAAATAACGACCGGGCGTCACACAATATGCATTACGTAACTAGTGGGTCGTTTAAAGCTTCCAACCCCATTACAAAGGGCGCAACCATGATTATTCATCGTCATCAACCGCCGCATCAACAAACTGCACATAATCGCTTACATATGGTACCTCGCTTCTCCGCAGAACAACGAATAATGTCGTGCTGGGTGCTTCCAAACTTCCCAAAAATTACGCTTTGTGGCGTAGTGGGTACGTTGCTAATGTACCTGTATTAGTAGCCACAGGAGAGTTTATAACGCGCTCTAGAAAAGCCGCTCTTCCAGCTTTCGCTGTGACTGTGCTGCGCTTTCCGCGCAGGCCTGGCGTTTTTTTGCCACAGGTGGGCGGGAGCCATATAGCTCTTATCGCGCGATAAGCCGCTGAACGATACGCGCGTGGCACTGCCCCCCCTTAAAATACAGCATCGCCTCGATGCGAACAAATAAGAAAGCACACACAGAGAAATAAAGGACACTGCAAAAAATGCAGTCAAAACATGAATACAGCTTAGTGTTTGCGTACGCGCACTTGTTCAGCACATAAATACGGCACAAAATTAAATCCGTTGTCTACCGCTCGTAGAAACGTTTCAGTCTCACGACGTGAACTACCTCAGGTCACGCACGACGCCGCTGCCGCTGCAACGCTCCTTCGGGAACGATCTCATAGTTCACCTCACTGAGACGACGTAGGACCTTGTATGGGCCAAAGTAGCGTAACAAGAGCTTTTCGCTTAGTCCACGCCGGCGAATAGGCGTCCACAGCCACACAAGGTCACCAGGAGTGTACTCTTGTTGCCGTCGTCGAAGGTTGTAGTGTTGGGCATCTAGTTCTTGCTGCCTCTTTAGCCGTACGCGGGCGAGTTGGCGAGCCTCTTCGGCACGATACAAATATTGAGCTACGTCAGGATTCACGTCACTGTCGTTTACGTGCGGCAACATGGCATCAAGTGTTGTTGCCCATATACAAGACTAAACGGGCTCATTCGTGTGGTCTCTTGCAACGCCGTGTTGTAGGCAAACGTTACATAGGGGCAGCACTTGGTCCCATGTCTTGTGCTCAACGTCTACGTACATTGACAGCATGTCTGCCATTCTCTTGTTGAGCCGCTCGGTGAGGCCGTTAGTCTGTGGATGGTATGCGGTCGTTCTGCGGTGACTGGTCTGGCTATACTGCAATATCGCTTGCATAAGTTCACTGCACAAGGCGGTTCCTCTGTCAGTAATGATCACCTCTGGAGCACCATGACGCAGAATGATGTTATTAATGAAAAATCTGGCAGCTTCTTGGGCGGTGGCTCTTTCAAGTGCTTGTGTTTCTGCGTAGCGCGTCATATAATCTGTTGCTACTAAGATCCACTTATTTCCTGTCGATGACGTCGGGAATGGTCCCAGGAAGTCCATTCCGATCTGTTGAAATGGCCTTGTGGCAGGTGCTATTGGATGTAGCAACCCAGCTGGTTTGGTGGGGGGTGTTTTTCGACGTTGACATTGCCGACACGTTCGTACGTAGCGAGAAACGTCTGCTGCCAGGCGAGGCCAGTAGTATTTTTCACGAATCCGTGACAGGGTCCGTGTTACGCCAAGGTGCCCGGATACAGGCTCGTCATGACAGGCCCCTAGAATTTCCGACCTCAAGGAGGATGGCACGACGAATAGGTACGCTGTGCTGATAGATTTGAAGTTCTTCGTCACCAGAAGACCGCTGTGCAAGCAGAAAGTTGAGGCATTGCGTTTGAAAATTCGCGGGACGTCTCCTCTTCGTCCTTCAAGATACTCGATGATGTCGTGTAATTCTTGATCATTACGCTGTTCTATTGCGAAGCTTGAACTTGTTACTGCTCCGAGAAACTTCCAGTCGTCATCGCTAGACGAAGGCTGATCTATCGGGGCACGTGACAGACAGTCCGCATCGGAATGTTTTCTACCATTCTTGTGTACGACGGTCATATCAAACTCTTGCAGGCGTAAGCTCCATCTAGCCAGACGGCCTGCCGGGTCTTTGATGTTCGTTAACAAACAAAGCGTGTGGTGATCCGTGACGATGCTGAAAGGTCTGCCGTAGATGTACGGTCGAAATCTGGATGTGGCCCACACTATTGCCAGGCATTCCCTCTCGGTTGTAGAATAGTTTACTTCTGCTTTCGATAAGGAACAGCTGGCATAAGCGATCACCCGTTCTTGGCCGTTCTCTTTTTGCACAAGGACAGCGCCCAGGCCAGGACTGCTGGCATCCGTGTGAATAGCGGTTTCGGCGTTATCATCGAAGTGCGCAAGAACAGGTGGTTCTTGTAGGCGACGTTGAAGCTCATGAAATGCTTTTTGCTGCGATTCTTGCCATTCGAACGGGACATTATCTTTTGTAAGGCGTGTGAGCGGCTCGGCGAGTTCAGAGAAGCCTTTAACAAAGCGCCTGTAGTGGCACAAAGCCCCAAGAAACTTCGCAAGCCTTTCTTGTCGCGGGGATGCGGGAAGTGGCGAATAGCAGCAGTCTTGTCCGGGTCTGGGAGAACGCCTGCGCCACTGATAATATGGCCGAGGAACGCGAGCTCTTGGTAGGCGAATCAGCATTTTTCTCTCTTTAGTGTCAGTCCAGAAGCCCTTATAGCGCCGAGTACGGCCTCTAGTCGCCGAAGATGTTCATCGAAGTTGGGCGCGAAAACCACAACGTCATCCAGGTACACCAAACAAGTTTGCCATTTTAGCCCAGCCAGCACTGTATCCATGACACGTTGGAAAGTGGCGGGTGCGCAGCAGAGGCCAAATGGCATAACCTTGAATTGGTAAAGGCCGTCTGGCGTAATGAATGCAGTCTTCTCGCGATCTCTTTCATCTACCTCGATCTGCCAGTAGCCAGTTTTTAGATCCATAGATGAAAACTACTTTGCATGGCACAGGCGATCCAGTGCGTCGTCTATTCGGGGAAGCGGGTAGACGTCCTTCTTTGTTATTTTGTTGAGCCGGCGATAGTCTACGCAGAATCGTAGGCTACCATCTTTTTTCTGTACCAGCACGACGGGAGAAGACCATGGACTTTTGGACGGCTCGATGATGTCATCTGTGAGCATTTCTTTTACCTGTCTGCTGATAGCATCGCGTTCTTTCATAGACACACGGTATGGAGACTGCCGTATGGGTCGTGCTGTTTCGTCCGTAATGATGCGATGATTCGCCGGCGCTGTTTGACGGACCTTGGATGATGAAGCGAAACAATCCTGGTAGGTGACGAGGAGGGATCGAAGACGATCTTGTTTTTCTTGCGGTAGGGAAGGATTCACATCGAACCAATTATTTGCTGCTCGAGGCTGCTGCTCTTCGAGCGTGACGACGTCAGCGATGTCTGGAACGGTCTGAAATGTTGCCACGATTGTACCTTGGTTGAGATGACGATATTCGGGCCCAAAGTTTGTAATCAGGACGTTGGCTTTTGCGCCGGAGAGATGGGTGACACCTCTGGCCACAGAAATGTCCTGACTGAGCAGCAAGTCATGGTGAGCCTCGACTAATCCTTCAAGGTCTGTAGAATTCGTGCCACCGACAAGAGCTAGGACACCCGAAAACGGGGGTAGTGTGACCTGGTCATCGAGGATGGCAAGCGAGATGCACGTGGGAGCAGTCGGAACTTCGTCAATAGCGTTGTCGGTTGCGAGGCTAACACTTTTTCCTTCTAGGTCAATGACGGCGTTGTTTGCTTGAAGGAAGTCCAGCCCGAGAATGACGTCACGAGAGCACCGATCTAATACGACAAAGGCAACCGGGTATACGTGGTCTTCAACTGTCACTCTAGCTGTGCATCTTCCTTTTGGTGCCACAAGATGGCCGCCAGCAGTTCTAATTTGTGGACCATCCCACTTTGTGAGGACCTTCTTAAGCTTCGCTGTAAATCCTGCGCTTAGTACGGAAAAATCGGCGCCAGTGTCAACGAGTGCAGTTACGTTCAGGTTGTCTACGAGCACTTGTACATCCGAAGAATGTGGCATCACGGTGCAGTTGCGACGTTGTCTGGGGTCACGGCTTCGTCGTAAATCGGTCTTCACGCGCCTCGTCGGCGCATTGCCAACCAAACCGGCGGATGTATCTTGTGCGGCTGTTGCAGATGCGTTTAACGGATCTTCTTGTACCAGGGGAGGCTCTTCAGCAGTCCGATGGGCAGCAACCGCACCTCCATCAGTTGCTGTCTTCAGTTTCCCATACTCGGGCTCGGAGACCTACCCCGCGCTGCTCCTACATAGCCAGATCGAGAAGAGCGCTGAAACGAAGGTGATGGCGACCTGTAACGCGAGTTCGGCCTGTCTTCACCGCGAGAGAGGTATTCTTCAACTTCACGAGGCCTCTGACCTTGCCGGGGCCGTGGGGCGTCGATGGGAAACCCTCGCAGGCCTAGATCACGGTAGAAGCAGCGGCGGTACACATCGCCGGCTTCGCCACAATGGCAACAGAGTGGACGGTTGTCAGATGTCCTCCAGACTTCATGCTTTCTCGGGGGAGGCCGTTGGTAACTAACACGGTGGGTGGGCGGCTGGGGAAGCAGTGGCACTGAGAACTGCGGCCGAGATGATTGCGCCTGGTTACGCAGTACCGACGCGTAGGATAGCTGCGGCGCAGTCATGTTGCAAGGAAGCTCAGGTTTAGGCAAGGCCGGAGCAGCTTCAAGAATGACTTCCTGGACTTGTTGCCTAATCACATCGCTTAGCGCTGCGACCTGTGGCTGCGATGCCGGGAACAACTTCCTAAGCTCCTCTTGCACAACCGCTCGGATGGTGTTTAGAAGGCTATCCGCATTTAATGCATCGCATTCTGAGGCAGAAATTGAAGAAACTTGTGCGGGGCGTCCGTACTGTCTTCTACGCACATCGAGCGTCTTTTCGATCTTTGCAGCCTCTGTAACAAAGTCCTTAACGTTGTTCGGCGGGTTTCGCATCAGCCCAGAAAAAATTTCCTCTTTTACGCCTCGGAGCAGATATCTGAGCTTTTTCTCCTCTGGCATTGCGGAATCCGCCCTGTTAAAGAGACGCTTCATCTCCTCGACAAATATTGTCACACTTTCGTTTGGGTGCTGGAGCCTCGACTGAAGTAGCACTTCAGCTCTCTCCTTCCGTACGATGCTAGTGAACGTGCGCAGGAGGCTGCTCTTGAATACGTCCCACGACGTGAATGAGGACTCTTGGTTTTCATACCAAGTGCGCGCAGACCCCTGTAGATCCAAATATACGTGACGCAGCTTGGATTCTTCATTCCACTGGTTGTGTGTTGCCACACGCTCGAACTTCTCAAGCCAGTCCTCCGGGTCGCCGCACGGTGCACCATGGAAAGTCGGAGGTTCTCGTGGCTGCTGCAGCAGAAAGGTAGCTGGTGCTGACGGCTGATTCATTGCAGCTGTTGCGGTGCCCGGCTTTTCGTGGGTCTTCTCCGGCAGCAGTCCGTACTCTATAGGCAGTCCCTTGTTTTGGGCGACTTCTTCTCGGCGTTTCTTCGTCGCTGCTTGAATTCTGATCAAGGCTTGAGGACGCAGACTGGAACATACCCAGCACCTCCACCAGATATGTCACGTACGGCAAGTACGTGAAGTCGACGGACGACACAGGAACAAGAAAACATACTACTAGTACTTTATTCGGAGCGAACTTGTGCCCCCCTCAACGAAAAACAAAGATCGCTCAACGGCTTCGCCGCAAGCGTGCCTGTTGTGGCAAGTGACCGTCTACAAGAAAAAAGAAAGAATGAATCCTGTTCACTCCCCGCAGCTCGTTTTTAAGACAGTGGCATGAGACCATTCACCGCCCACCTACCGTCTATCGCGGAATTCGATAAGACGTGCACGTCATCATTTAGGACAGCTATCCTGAGCGAGTATGAAACACGCAAGGAAAAGCGACAGCCCTCATCGCGCGATAAACCGCTGAACGATACGCACGTGGCACTATTATGAATGCAACAAATTTCATCTAAGGTGGAACCAATCCTGTACAAGTTACAGGAAATGAATTTTTCCTTTTCCGCTGTATATGTGACATCTTTTCACCCGTTCCGAAGACGGGATCCAAGCTGTCTAGACGATCGTTTGTGAATTCTACCAAGTTCTCCTGTGCAAGTGTGAGTTCACACACTTGCACAGACTGAGAATCTCACACAGACTTCTGAGAAAGTAAGGCTTCTTAGTTGACGAAAAATCCGTCCTTGTCCGGTGATCGAACCTGCGACCGACGCCTGTGCGGAGCGTTAGCTCCGCCAATTGAGCTAACTAGGAGGAGAGCATCTGGCAGCGCGAGAGCGACTTTATTCGTTAAATAATTTTCGAGGGTTTACGTCTTAAAACCGCGATATTATGATGAGGGGCGCCGTTGTGGACCTCAATCTAAGTACACGGGCCTCTATCATGTCGCCGCCAACGAAATGCGTACGCCATGACCGCGATTCGATGCCAGTTCCTCTGGGTGAGTAGTCGGGGACCGTAGGAACTAGACCACCGCGAAAGTGAGAGTGAACTTGTCAACAACTCCAACCATATGTATAATGATTCTCGCAAATCAGTTCTGCATAACCAGGCAAGGTGCGGGAAGGGTTATGAAAGTAAAAATTGGCGTCTACCAGCTTGCAGCACAAAAGAACGAGCGTTTTTCGTAACTTTGTGCTCAAAGAAAGGTTGGATGCCAAGGAAAGCTTTGAGAACAAAGCTACAAGCTTTCATTGTAGCTTTGCGCTTCAATAGAGCGGATACCAATTTTACACAAGTGGGCGGACGCCACAATGTGAGCCTACTGGGTGGACTGGATAGGTTATCATTCATTGGGCGTGAACTTACATGCATAGGGAATAAAAGGAAACTGAAAGGCACAAGAAGAGAGGTTAACCAAAAGAACTTACCGCTTCGCCGTAAGGGCGAAGCAATGAATGCGAAAGCAACAAATTAGAATGTTATACGAAGTAAGGCTAGCAGCTAACCCTTTTAGGATTCGATCTCTCGTAACTCGACAAAACGCTGGTGCAAGCGAATGCACCCGCACCAGGAAGCGTGCTGTCTCTCGTCTCACGGCGAATAAGCAGTTAGAGCGCAGCGCGTACAAAACAAGGAGCCGTCGACTGATGTCCGCTGAGATAGCGCGCGCGGCCGCGCCCTTTTTGATCAATGTTCGCAGTTGCTGCCCGCTCGAACCCCACTTGCTTCATCATCATCAGCCTGTCTACGCCCACTGCAGGCAAAGGCCTCTCCCATGTTCCGCCAATCAACCCGGTCCTGTGCTTTCTGCTGCCACGTTATACCTACAAACGTCTTAATCTCACCTACCCACCTAATTTTCTGTCCCCCCTCACGCGTTAGCCATCTCTTGGAATCCAGTCAGTTACCCTTAATGACCACCGGTTATCCTGCCGACGTGCTAGGTGCCCGGCCAACATCCATTTCTTCTTCTTGATTTCAACTATGATGTCCTTAACCCCCGTTTGTTGCCTGACCCACTCTACTCTCTTCCTGTCTCTTAAGGTTACAGCTATCGTTTTCCTTTCCATCGCTCGCTGCGTCGTCCTCAATTTAAGCTGAACTCTCCTTGTAAGTCTCCAGGTTTCTGCTCCGTAGGTAAGTAGCGGTAAGATGCAGCTGTTATATACCTTCCTCTTGAGGGATAGTGGTAGATTACCATTCATGATTTGATAATGCTTGCTGAATGAGCCCCATCCCATCCTTATTCTTCTAGTTATTTCACTCTCATGGTTCGGCTCCGCGGTTACTACCTGTCCTAAGTAGACGTACTCCTTTACAACTTCCAGTGTTTCGCCAACTATCGCAAAGCGCTGTTCTCTGCCAAGATTGTTCCACATTACTTTATTTTATGCATATTAATTTTCAGACCTACTCTTCTACTTTCCGTATCCAGTTCAGTAATCATGAGCTGTAATCATGAGCTGTAATCACTTGCTTCCCCCCCCACCCAAATCCTAAAGGCGCCCCTTTATGTCCCTTTGCCCAACGAAATACGGGCTGGGCGTTTCGTCTCTGCTTGAGGAGTCATCGACAGCATGCCTCGCGTGCGGGCGAAGCTTATCGCATGCGCCTTTCGCGCGACGGAGATGGCCGGCTGGGTTCATGTCTGCTTCAGCCGCGTTCGACTGCAGCGCTCGCGCGATTTTGCGCCATTACTCCCAGGTCGAATGTACGAGGCGCATGGCGATGTTTTTCGATTCGGACTTTACCCGGAACATGACGCAGCCGACAAAAACCAGCAGCGAGTGTCTATAGAATTGATCTCGCAATAAAAAAAGACGCAGGTTTGCTAACTTAAGCTGGAGGAATGGGATATAGAAGGGAGAGAGAATACAAGAAGTGTGGGGCGAATTCGCGCGAGCGTGCGGGTCTGCACCACTTAGTCACTGGTATTCGAACGGTCTAGTCGTCCTGAAAAGTTCACAAAGTGTTCGCTATTACATAGATCGACTTGCGATGGAAACAGTGTTCCGGCAGCATTTGTACGGAAAGCTGTCGTACCTCCAGTCGCCTCGACGCGTTACTTAGTACATTTGTCTTTTTAGACGGCAGTGGCAGAGTTAATAATCGATGTCTTCTTCAGTGCCGCAGGGCTCGCACTGCGCCTAGCATTGTCGATCATTACAATGACTGCATTTGCGTGCGTCCGACTCCTCTAGACGACTACCAGAACGAACTGTTGTGAAGGTTTGCATTGTCACTTGCAAATCAACCAAATCATATCGCAAAAAAATTAAGGCATCTTCGCACTAGCGGTGCCAAGCCTGAAGGAAGTGCGGAGCAGGGCAGCATGCTGTGTTTATCTTCGGTTTTCTCTTTCTGTCATCCTCTGTTTCTTCCTTTCTCTCTTTTCCAGTTTTTTCTGTCTTTTTGTTCACTATTTATTTCAAATTATTTCTATTCTTCCTATTTTCTCTCTTTCTTTGTCTCGTGCTATTTCTCTATTGCTTCCTTTTTTTTATTTTTATACGTGGTATTACCTGCGTTACGCCAAGCGACGACAGCATACGACAGTCCGGGCCCTTAAAGTGCTCCGCACTTAATATCATCATCAAGGCGCTCGAAGAACCAGAGGAATAAGACTTCTCCTTGGTGCGAACGCGCGCTCAATATGCTACAGATGACTATGCTATGCATGGTTCCGCCCGCGATGCGCTAAGCGATGACAGCATACGACCGCATACGACAGCCCGGGCCTCTAAAGTGCTCTGCACGTAAAACAAATTAGGTATGAACCTTGACCTGGCTTCCCTGCGTTCTTGCTAAATGCATTCGCGCGCCTTTTCGGTATTTGCTTTTGACACTGAAAAAGAAGCAATCACTTAGCCCTCTCGTAATTCGTCGCGTGCTTGCTACATTTAATCGAACGATATTGAGACATAACGCCGCCCTCTTTGTTCGCAATATACTAATGATCGTCAAAGAAAACATTTTGTGGTGGTGCACTTGGTACACAAACTTGACAGATGCAAAGTGGTGCTCTAGAGCGCTGCGCAATATTTTCTTGCGCTTATGCCAAAACAGCGCTAGTGGAAACGTCGATACTGCCTTAGTCCCCCCTCCCACTGCCATCCCGCTCTATTCTCCTTCAAACTGTTTTATATAACCACTGAGCTGCGAAATGTAAGCGTAGGCTTACTAAACACTGGTATCGACTAAGTGATTTCACAACGCAGGCAGGTTCCATTTTTTATCGTACAAATACGTCGCATCAATCTCCATCCAGCAGTACTGCTGTGGCAAGCTATCACATTGTACACAAGTAGATTGCCAACCTGTGGTCCATATTTATGAGTTTGATGGTATCAGCGGCGGTTACCCAGAAGAAATAGAAACATCTCGCAGGCAAAATTCTCAGGACTGTATCTCTGTGCAATCAGTCGAGTGAACTAGATGGACCCGGTACTCATGTGCCTTAGCAGCGTCACCTAGAACTACGAGTGTTGGCCTTAGGCGACGCAGAGGGAAATGATGATGTCCAGTATATGATGTCCAGTAGAATGTGTCTTTCTATCCTTCATTGATCTTAGATTCGTTAACGAATATTCATTGGAAAGATAAGGGACCGAGCTTGCTAACTAAAACGGCCACTTGAACTGGAAATGTCTTTTGCTGGTGACTGCGAGAGTCATGGTTGCTAAGGAAATATGATGACGCTTGTTTCATCGCGTGCGTGTCGACAGTCTGTCAGACGTTTGCAGTATTTTTAATTTTAACACGAAAGTGTTTTATGCCGGAGTCCACCAAGTACATCCGTCACGGATATGACGTTGATAAAATGGACGCCAACGGGTGAGAAAGCAAAAAACAAGAAAAAGATACCCCGCTGGGAATCGAACCCACGGCGTTGCGGCCGCGACGGCAAGCGCCCGCCGCCCGACCGACTAAGCTAACTCGGGAGATATTACACACAGCGCGAACGCGCCTTATATCTTTCACACATTCTCTTTCGCGGCGGGCGGAGCGGGGCGGTGCCGCCGTCTGTGAGATGTGAAAAGAAGTAATGCCAGTACTGCTTCACGATCGACTTACTTGCGCTTACTCCGAGATTGCACGCGATATCGGATGTCGTGGTTGCAGCGTCTCGATACCAGAGAGGTAGACTGGCCGCGCTGGCGTCGCCGGGGCACTCTTGACGCAGTTACGTTGGTTAAGGTCGTTCTTTGCCGTTCGCTTCGTGTTAGCGTGCGTCGGCTCATCGGAGTAATGCAGCTTCCACGTGCACCAACGGGATTTCTCCGCCACCCACTGCTTCAATTGTGAGAGCACCCACAAACAAAACTGCTGCAATACGCGTTGCAGAAAGGACGCGATTTCGACGGGCCAATGTCGTGCCTTGGTGGAGCGAGAGCAGCGCCTGCGAGACAGAGGCCAGCGGGATGCACGCGTTTCCGGCTCAGGCTATGAACCTCTACCTCTCGTGTTGCTGAAGCGCAGTGTGTGTTAGTGTATGCATGAGCACAGGCGTCGGCTACCCATTACAAGAAAGCGCACACCGTGCCGTTTCTCTCCTTAATTGACGACGCTTTGAAGAAGTGCATACCGGGTACCAGTGTTGATTATGAGCTTGTTGATATCATCCTTACGCGGGATTCACGATTCGTTGTGTCCAAATATATGTTCACACCGTCAGCTACCACAACGGTTTAATCATGATCATGGGTGTTAGTCGTCGCGATAGAAACATGCTGTCAACATGGGTGCATCCACGTCAAACGGTGCTATAGCTGCCAAACACGAATAGACATTGTACAAGCTCTCATATATCACTACACAATAAGCACTACTTCTGTGAAGACACGTTTCACTTTCGTGTTATACCGATTCCTATGACGGAGGGATCAGCCATGTTTTTTTCTGGAATCAATATAATTGATGTGCTACTTTGTATTGCAGTCGAGGATGGCGTAGCCAACTTCCTCACGGAAGTCATGGTACGCGTCTTCAACGCAACTCGTGTGGACATATTGGTGGCTTCAAATCATAGTAAGGAAATTTTAGCCACGTTTTTAAATGCGAAGCATTTTTTAGCGAACTTCTGTGAGTTTGAGCGTATCTATCTATCTATCTATCTATCTATCTATCTATCTATCTATCTATCTATCTATCTATCTATCTATCTATCTATCTATCTATCTATCTATCTATCTATCTATATATCTATCTATCTATCTATCTATCTATCTATCTATGCGCCTACGACTTTGTGCTCTCCTGGCCGTTTCGTTAATCGGATGTATACCAAAATTGGTATCGAATAACACGACCGTATTACGAGCATAAATGGCAGGTCATAACAAAAATCATGACATGCATGTCATGAACAGCATGATTTACATTCCACGGCCTTGGGGCTCTTGCGGCCATTCCGTTAGTTTCATATATACCAAAACTGGTATGACGTGACAAGAGTTCAAGGCGAACATAATGACAGGTCCTAACGTGCAAATCATGACACGCATGTCATGTGCGGCATGATTTACATGATATGGTCTCGGGGCGCTCGCGGCCGTTTAAATGAATGGATATATACGAAAACTGGTATGACGAGACATTTCGACATGAATAACATAACTGACACGTGGTAACATGAAAATCATGACACGCGTGTCATGCACGTCATGAATTACATGCCACGCTCATGACGCACTCGCGGCCGTTTCGCTTGGTTGATATACACCAGAATTGGTATTTCACGATCTGACTGTATGAAGAAGATAAATAACAGGTGGTAACATGAAAACCATGACATGCATGTCATGTATGTCATGATTTACATGCCCCGCTCATGGTGCATTCGCGGCCGTTTCGCTGGCTTGATATAAACCAAAATTGGTATTGCGCGACGCGACTGTATGACGAACGTAAATTAGAGGTGGTAACATGAAAACTATGACACGCCTGTCATGCACGACATAATTTACATGCCACGCTCATGACGCACTCGCGGCCGTTTCGCTAGGTTGATATATACCAAAATTGCTATTGCGCGATGTGACTGTATGAAGAACATGAATAACAGGTGGTAACATAAAAACCATGATATGCATGTCATGCATGTCATGATATACATGCCACTCTCATGGTGCATTCGCGGCCGTTTCGCTGGCTTGATATACACCAAAATTGGTATTGCACGACGCGACTGTATGACGAACGTAAATTAGAGGTGGTAACATGAAAATCATGACACGCGTGTCATGTACGACATGATTTACATGGCACACTTATGGTGCGCTCGCGGCCGTTTCGCTAGATTGATATGCACCAAAATTGGTATTGCGCGATGTGACTGTATCTAGAACATGAATAACAGGTGGTAACATGAAAACCATGATATGCATGTCATGATTTACATGCCATGCTCATGGTGCATTCGCGGCCGTTTCGCTCACTTGATATACACCAAAATTGGTATTGCGCAACGTGACTGTATGACCAACATATATGACAGGTGGTAACTTGAAAATTATGATATGCGTATCATTTACGGCATGATTTACATGCCATGCTCATTGTCCGATCGCGGCCGTTTCGCTAGCTCGATATGCACCAAAATTGGCATTGCGTGACGCGAATGTATGACGAACATACAAATGACAGGTGGTAACATGATAACCACGACATGCATGTTATGTGTGGGATGATTTACATGCGACGCTCAATTGGTATTGTGCGATGTGACTGTATGACGAACATAAATGACAGGTCCTAACATGCGAATTATGTTATGCATGTCATGTATGGTATGATTTACATGACACTGCTATGGTGCGCTTCCACCCGTTTGGATATACCAAAATTGGTATGGCATGACAGGAGTGCGTGAAGAACATAACTGACCGGTCATGCAGTGCAATACGAGAATATACGTTTAATTGGCATGGTATATACAACATTGTACATGCACGGGTGCATGGCAAACATGCGATATATGGTGAACTAGATGCCATGGCATGAATGATTTCATTTGGCTCAAAAATAAACAAAGCGATGTATGCAGCTCTTTGCTGGCTGCTTCGCATTACATCGATTCCCACAGTGCGTGGGGTCTGCCGGATTTTTTTTTCACGCTTCTTACATCGTCCATAAGGGACAGTATTTTGTGAACTACGAGATAAAAGAAAAATTGTAATATGGCATTAGTGAGCATGCAGGGGAAATAACTTGATATCTCTCGCTCCATTTCTTTACAGTTCATGCGACCAGAATAATTAGCTCAAAAATGCACTTGTCTGCGATTGTAACCTGTATAGTAAGGATCACCTCAAAAGAGGCGGCGTCCAGTTTTGTGGAACGTGTGTACAATGGGCTGTCTACTAACACCAAGTTCTACGTCATCTGCCTTCTGACGCAGCAAGAATACCTGCAGCATTTACTCGCTGTGGTAAGTCATCTTAAGTTGTCGGGTCATCTGCAGCTGTAATTTAAGATTTGGGACATTTCATGCTCACATTAATGTTGCTCGAAGCGAGAAACTTCGTGTGGCTTGTACAAAATTTCTTCATTAATCTTTGTAAAAGCAGCCTATACCGAGGCTGTTCCGAAAACAATTGAACGTAATCTTAATTGTAAAAAATTTGCACTGGCTCAGCTCGGCTATGCCAGGATATACGTAGCGTTAGCAAAGGTTCAGCTGACTACTCTTAGCTTTCCAGATTGTCTAGGGTTATTAGCCTTCTTCTGCTCATTCTTCGTATGCTGAACCGCTAATTGCCAGGCAACAACTTCGGGATGCGATAAGATAAGCTTCTCGGCTCTTCTGCGCCGTTGAGCAGCATTTGCGCTCTCCTTCTCCATGGCCTTACCCACCTGCAAACGCCAGTCAGAGGCACTATCAAGTGGCTCCAGAGCAGTGTCAGACGGCGACTGCACAGCGTAGGCGAATAGCTGCGCCGCGCGCCGGCGCCAGTGTATCTGCCGCGGCTACGACGTCACTCATCTCGAGTGCGCAGACCAGCAGCGGCGAGTCGCGCGCGGCGGTGGTGGAGTCTGCGCGCGCCGGCGCCAGTGTGTCTGCCGTGGCTACGACTCCACACCTACCGAACGCGCAGAGCAGCAGCGCGTGAGATGCCGGCTCCGGTGAGCGAGCTGTGTGACATCACTGATCCTCCTGCATGCGCAGCATGGCTCATGAGGATCCACGCGAAATCGGCACCGGCTAGGCAAGTGCGGCTAACGCTACAAAACAGCATTCTAGAACTTTTCTAGTGCAATGAGCACTTTAGGGGAACTCCTTTTACGCATACACATATGTCCGCGCAGGAGGCCATCTACATGTATTATACGCTCAAGGAACCTGCGTTTACCAGTAAAACGTTTTATGCATATTCCCTTGGGTGTGCGCTCTTTCACCACAACTCGTCCTTTCGACGCAAGAATGCCATGTACCATCGTCATAGCCTACCAGTTATGTACCTTCGTTTTTCCTGCCACCGCCATACTTCTCTGTGGACGAGTTCATTTAGCAATACATGGGGCAGGTTGGTTCAAACAGAGTTGAAAGTAGAACGCCTCTCCTGTGTCGTTTATGTCCCTGTTTCTTAGCGCTCGTTTGTTTCCCATCGACGACGAGGTGATATTGGTGACACATGTTATTTTGTCTTACTACCGGACATCCTCAATGAAACACGATGGTATTGGTTCCCACCAGGTGAATCAGCATTGGACGCACATGATTTACTCCTACTGGATTGTACTGGGTAGTGGCGGGATCTTCTCCCGCCTAATATTGCAGCAGAAACCGTGCACGTTTTACTTCTTGACTATCTCAAAAGAGGTAAGCAAACATTACCCACACATATTCTTGAAATACTGCTGTGTTGAGATAGAGCCGGAACGTTCGCGCTCGCACCTTCTTGAAGAGCGTACGTGTGCTACAATGCGCAGCAGAGTGCATTCTTGCGCCCTTGTCACCTTGTTCTCTGCGTACGCCAAGAAGTGTTAGTGATACAGTCGCACGAAGCAGCTAAAAACTATCAAATGCTCTGACAGGGGAATTTCATATCCATGGGTTACGCAGTCTTTATTTTATAGGGCAGCTCTTAGGCGCCCGTTCCTGCGTTGAGCGCCGTCACCGTTGGCGTTGTCGGCGCAACCGATAGAGCGAACGAGTACGAGAGCCACGGCCGCTGCCGTGCGAGAGCAAACGCGGAGTCTGTAGACATCTCCATGACGACCAGTGCAAACGGAACACGGACGAGAAAAAGAAACGAAGGCGCAGGCGCTGTAGATATCACCAGCCACTAGCCTCTAACATCGCTTTCTTTCTCCGTCTTGCGCACTGGCCCTCCGGTCGCAGCTCGTGCGCACGCAGGGCTGGCACGTGCACTGCGGCTGGCTTCGCTTGTCGTAATAGGGAACCCAAGCGACCCAAGCTCAAGTTTGCGGCGCGACGACAGCGCCGGAGCCAGCCGCGCTGCGGCTCTGTCGGAAAGCTCTGAACCTTCGCGCGGCCAACTCAGCCCCTTTCACGGTAGCGGTAGCGCACGTGCGCACGCGTTCTTCTCTCGGTGCGGGTAACTGGGAGGCCGTCAGCTGGGTACGTTGAACCGAGAGGCTTGATGTGCGAAGCTGCGCATTTCCACGATTGTCAGAAGCGACCCCGCGGAAGCGCAAGCGTGGTCCGAAGTATTGCGGTTTAGTGGCCAGCCACAACAGTGCAGACAAGGCACACGATTCACGTGTTAAACTGTATCGGTTCCCGGGCCTGTCGCACGATAAATAAAGGCGGCAAGCGTGGATAGCTGACAGCGCTGTCTCGCCTTCTATTTTGGCTGTCTGAGTTCATCGCTTTCGTTCGTTCCAACTACCTGAATCGGTAAGTAACAGGGCGCATGCACGCAGCGACTACAGTAATGATTACTCGCTGTCTACTCGTATGTTTAGTCCAGTTACGGTTGTAGGTGAAGCAACTTTGCGTGTTGATTCCCCGTGCTCGTGAGACCTACCCGTCGTTGTTGAACGTTCACATTCGCGTTATACCGTTAGCGTTGCGCGGTTGGTTGAATTCAACTGAACTCCGCACATTGTCAGAAGTTCGGCGCCTGCATTTCACGCGTCGGGAAGGCTGCTTTATCACGCCGGAACGGACGTCTGTGCATTTTCAGCAAGCTTTGACATCGTTCTGCAGGTTTGCTTTGTTTTTGTCACTTTATTGGGGTGATATATATTTAAGCCGCTAAATATAAGTGGCACTTAATACATGCTTTGCAATTGCAACCTTGAAGTAACCACCTTCTGACTTTGTGCGATTTTCTAGCCGCGTTCACGCAACAGGTTTTATACGCCTGTCAAGTCGATATCATAAAAATAGACTGCAAGCATGACGCGAGAGCCGAAAAAATGAGGCGAGCAGTTCATCTTCCTTCACAGTGGTTGAAGCTCAGCTAGCTGCCTCGCGTCTTAATCGGCGGGTGATTCCTCAGCGGCACGGAGGATTTGACTCTAACCTTCTCAGGAAGCAGTGCCATGGCCGTATAATCTTTTTTTCGCACGCCGCAAACGTTTGTTCACGAAAGTACACGGCTGTTACTGTAAGCACGCCATATCAAAACAACAATCATATGATTCGTGTACGGCTTGTGTACGAATCACATGATTCGTACACGAATCATATGATTCGTGTACGAATCATATGATTCGTGTATACACGAATCATATGATTCGTGTATAGCGTGTACGGCTTCATTTCGGAGGGCATGTGGACCATTATTCATCTTTAACATGACAGAATGAGACTTACCTCGAGGTATACGTCCTACACGGTGTAATCGCGACTTGGGAAATGCATTTCGCTTTGAGTCGGGCGTGGTTGTCGTCGATCGTCTGCTCTTTACCGTTAACGTGATTGACGAGCCTTTCTCATTTTATCAAGTTCGCTTTTCGGAAGTGCCAGTCAAGCTTGAAAATCCTTTTGAAGCCGCACTGCAAGCGGTACATTGCGAGGCGCCGAAAGTGCACCGCGAGAGCTCTGCACGTGCACAGAAGCGAGCAGCAACGCGGTGTAGAGAAGGGAAAACGCGCGCTGCGAACACCCCAGTTTCTGTTTTTCTGCCAGAGATGGCGCTGCCTGTCAAGAGCAGCAGCACCGCTAAGCCTTGCTTGGGAAGCCCATAAGGCTGGCAGCGCCTCGCGTGGCTCGCGACGTCTTCAATACAAAGTTGATGTGCGTAGCACTCGAGCGCTGTCGGCGTTTCGCTTGGTTCGCGACGCCTGCTATGCACAGAGTGGCGTGCGTATCACTCAAGCGCTGTCGGCGTTTTGCTTGGTTCGTGACGACTGCTATGCAGAGAGCAGTGTGCGTAGCACTCGACCGCTGTCGTCGTTTCGCTTGGTTCACGATGACTGCTATGCACAGAGTGGTGTGCGTAGCACTCGAGCGCTGCCCGCGTTTCGCTTGGTTCGCGACGACTGCTACGCACAGAGTGGTGTGCGTAGCACTCGAGCTCTGTCGGCCTTTCGCTTGGTTCGCGACGACTGCTACGCACAGAGTGGTGTGCGTAGCACTCGAGCGCTGTCGGCGTTTCGCTTGGTTCGCGACGCCTGCTATGCACAGAGTGGCGTGCGTATCACTCAAGAGCTGTCGGCGTTTTGCTTGGTTCGTGACGACTGCTATGCAGAGAGCAGTGTGCGTAGCACTCGACCGCTGTCGTCGTTTCGCTTGGTTCACGATGACTGCTATGCACAGAGTGGTGTGCGTAGCACTCGAGCGCTGCCCGCGTTTCGCTTGGTTCGCGACGACTGCTACGCACAGAGTGGTGTGCGTAGCACTCGAGCTCTGTCGGCCTTTCGCTTGGTTCGCGACGACTGCTATGCACAGAGTGGCGTGCGTATCACTCAAGCGCTGTCGGCGTTTTGCTTGGTTCGCGACGACTGCTATGCAGAGAGCACTGCGCGTAGCACACGAGCGCTGTCGGCGTTTCGCTTGGTTTACGATGACTGCTATGCACAGAGTGGTGTGCGTAGCACTCGAGCGCTGCCCGCGTTTCGCTTGGTTCGCGACGACTGCTACGCACAGAGTGGTGTGCGTAGCACTCGAGCGCTGTCGGCCTTTCGCTTGGTTCACGACGACTGCTATGCACAGAGGGGTGCGCAGCACGCGAGCGCTGTCGGCCTTTCGCTGGTTCGCGACGACTGCTATGCACAGAGTAGTGTGCCTAGCACTCGAGCGCTGTCGGCGTTTTGCTTGGTTCGCGACGCCTGCAACGCACAGAAAGGTGTGCGTAGCACTCGAGCGCTGGAAGTTTCTGTGGCAATATGTAACGAATGGCTTTTTTAAAATAAATGTATACATTTCTACAACTTCGGATAGCCAAAACATCAAACAAACTTGGCGTTGCCCCAACACTAAGCTGCGCTCAGAATTCTCGTTATAGGCAGTATCGTAATCGTCGGTGAATATTTTTTTCCTTTGTGTGTCCTTTACTTGCACACTCGTGACAAAGATTTCGAACAGGTCACTTTACACAAGGACAAAAGTACGATTTTGAACAGAATAAACTGAAGAAGAACTGCTACATAAAATGTATCGATAAACTGCACAGCAGTTCCGACTAATTGCAATAATATCGACGAAATCGAGCTGCTCAACCCCACTCGCGGAATGCAGACTTAGAAAATGCTGTAAAACACGGTCGCTTGTGCATTATGCAAAACATAACAACCCTTTGTTAAGCACACACACCAGGTAGTCGAATTTATGCTGAACACTGTAGACACACGCGCAAGGTGTATATTTCCAGGTGCGGGTTTCGCCCACAAAGACTGTCAGCAACGCTCAGCGCAAACCGCGCCTTGTTGTTCGAGAAGCTTCGCGAGTATTGTAGATCGTTTGGTTAAGATGCGCGCAAGACGCCAACACTCGAGCCTATTCTAGAGCGTGCGAGACAGCCAGCGATAACGCTGGAAAATTCGACGGCACATATACAAATGCCGACACGCTTCGCCGCTTGCCACTTTTATCGATGACCGACGCCCTGTTCACCGCTATCAGCTTACTGCTTTTGATTTCCCGGCCACAAGTTCGGCCAAATAAAGAGTTTCAGATTGAACACGACGACTGCTGTATTCGTCGACGTGACGACCTCGTGACATCTGGTTGAGGTGCTGCGTAAATTGGTGCCCTCCTCCCAGCCTCAAGCGGACCCGATCGCCCACGTCGTTCGCCAGGAAATCCATCAATGTCTCGGAACACATGAACCAGCGCAGCCCGAGCCACAAGCTATGAGCTACGCAATCACTGCCCGCCGTACCGCGCCCCCTCACCGCCCACGTCAAGACGCCGCGCAGCCCGAGCAGTTCCGCGGCCAGGCACCACCGCCGCCACCACCGACATCATACCGCCCGCCAGCCGGCCAGAAATACACGCCCAGGAATACCAACGTTTGGCGCGCCCACGACCACATCCCACTCTGCTACCATTGCGGAGAGCTGGCCATACCTACAGCCGCTGCCAGTACCGACAGATGGGACTGCGTGGGTTCGCCATCGACGCGCCGCGTCCAAAGCGGGGTGAACGGCCACGTGACATCGCCGACTATCTGGCAGGAGCGCAGTGGACCCCCCGAGCACCTTCCCGATCGCCCTCGCCAGGCTGCTACGCCTCTCCCCAACGCCGATTATACACTGGTCCAACCCGCGGCCGGTCACCTCGCCCGTAACCGGAAAACTAAGGGCAGCAACCGAAGGAGGTGCGGTTACTGTACAACGAAATACCGAAGATCCTCCGCCGCCGACGACAACGCCGCAACAAAATCTACAGAACACGCTGCAAGCCGAACGAAGCCCTGACGTCGAAACTTCCCGGCCCGAAGAAGACCTGACGACGCAACGTCGAAGCAGCGGGTCAAACCAACGTAGCCGTGATCCGACGCCGCGAACAAACCGAAACGGCAGGCGACGAACTAGTGACCTCGACGTTCTCATCGACGGTCACAACGCCACCGTTCTCGTCGATACTGGAGCCGACTATTCTGTCGTCAGTCGACCGTTCGCGACGACTTTAAAGATAGTCAAGACCACCTGGGAAGGCCCCGAAATCCGGACAGCTGGAGGTCACCTGGCAACGCCGGCAGGAATCCGCACAGCGAGGGTCTCCATTAACAACTGGATTTATCCCGCAAGGTTTGTAGTCCTCAGCATTGCTCCCGAGATGTCATCCTTTGTATGGACTTCTTAGGCTTCGTGGTGCAGTCATCGACCTCAGATCCCAAGTCGATAACACTATCTACAGAAAGAGCATTGCCTCCGTACACGCCACCAGGGAAGCACGCCTTGAATGTGCTGGAAGACCAGGTCACCATTCCCCTCGCTCCAGCGTCATTATTTCCGTCGACACTCAGAAAGTAGCAGCCCTGAAAGGCGTTGTTGAAGGCGACCAGCACCAGTTGATTAACCACGAGATTTGCGTTTCCAGACGAATAACAGAGTTGCGGGGAGAGAAAGCAACAGTGATGCTCACAAATTTCAGCAACGAGTATAAGCACGTAAAGAAAGACATGACGGTCGCCTACATCAAAGAAATTCTGGAAGCCACCAATGCTTTCGGCTTCGCCGATTCTTCCGAGCCCACACCGACGAACCAAGCTCCTCAACCAGCTTTCGACGTCAATCCTAGCGTTCCGAAGCATAAGCAAGAACAGCTCAAAACCCTGCTCTTGAAATACAAGGACTGCTTTTCGTCGTCGTCAAGAATCCGCATATTCCCATTCGCAAAACAACGCACCATAACAGAGGAAAGTGCAAGGCCACTCCGGCAGAGTCCGTACAGATTTTGACGCGAGAACGCGAATCCATAAGGAAACAAGCCGACGAAATGCTACGCGACAACATCATCCAGCCGTCGAAGAGTCCGTGGTCGTCACCCGTGGTGTTAATGAGGAAGAAGGACGGAACCTTTCGCTTCTGCGTCGATTACCGCTGCCTGAACAAAATCACGAAGAAGGACGTCTGCCCTCTCCCACGGATAGGCGACACCCTGGATCGACTTTACAACGCGAGGTACTTTTCGTCGATGGACCTCAAGACCGGCTACTGGCAAATCAAAGTCGACGAGAGAGACCGAGAGAAGACCGAGAGAGACCTTTATAACACCAGACGGCCTCTTCGAGTTCAAGGTCATGCCCTTTGGACATTGCTCGGCACCTGCGACATTCCAGCGCGTTATGGACACCGTGCTGGCTGGATTGAAGTGGCAGATTGTCTTGTGTGCTTGGACGACATCATTGTGTTTGCCTCAAGCTTCGACGAATATCTCCGGCGCCTTGACGCTGTACTACAAGCAATTAAGACCTCTGGCCCCACTTTGAAGCCTGAAAAGTGTCGCTTTGCATACGAGGAGCTATTGTTCTTGGGTCACGTCATCAGCAAGGATGGTGTTCGCACAGACCCGCGGAAAACAGCTGCCATCGCTGCCTTCCCGCCACCCACCGACACGAAAACCGTGCGCCGTTTCCTCGGCTTGTGCGCCTACTACGGACACGTCGTCAATGAATTTTCATGAATCGCCGAACCGCTAACTCACCTAACCAAGACCTACGTGCCATTCAAGTGGGAAACAGCGCAAATCGAGGCATTTTAAGAACTGAAACGACGCCTTCAGATGCCTCCGATACTAGCGCCTTTCGACGAATACGCCGATACGAAAATCCACACCGACGCAAGCAGCATAAGACTCGGCGCCGTCCTTATGCAGAATACTGATGGGCAGGAAAGGGTCATCAGTTATGCTAGCCGGTCGCTATTAAAAGTAGAAACGAACTATTCCACAACAGAAAAGGAGTGCCTAGCGATAATCTGGGCTGCATCCAAGTTTTGCCCCTACCTCTACGGCAGGCCCTTCAATGTTGTGAGCGATCACCAAGCATTGTGTTGGCTAGCTAACTTGAAGGGCCCTTCAGGCCGCCTCGCACGGTCGAGCCTCCGACTTCAAGAATTCGACATTACCGTCGTTTTACAAGTCCGGAAAAAACACTCCGACGTTGACTGCCTGTCTCGCGCCCCAGTCGACACACCGACGCAGGACGACAAGGAGGATGACTGCTTCTTGGGAACCATAAGTACCGACAACTTCGCCGAACGACAACGAGCAGACCCAGAACTCAGAGCCCTTGTGGAATACCTCGAGAGCAGGACCACCGTCGTTCCGAAGGTATTCACTCGGGGAATGACATCGTTTTTCTTGCGCAACGGTGTTGTCCTAAAGAAGAATTTCTCGCCGCT
The DNA here is from genome assembly GCF_013339695.2 of Rhipicephalus sanguineus. NCBI lineage: Eukaryota > Metazoa > Arthropoda > Arachnida > Ixodida > Ixodidae > Rhipicephalus > Rhipicephalus sanguineus. The sequence goes on from NC_051183.1 coordinate 96,818,565, forward strand.
TCGAGCCGATTGCCTTCTCGTGGTGCCCTCGACATTAGGACCAGAGGTCCTCCAGGCTCTGCACGGCTACCCGACGTCTGGACACCTGGGTGTGCCTCGAGCGCTCGCAAGAATTCAGGAGAAGTACTACTGGCGGCGCCTTTCCGCCGACGTCACCCGTTACGTAAAGACCTGCCGGGACTGTCAGCGACGCAAGACACCGCCCACTGGGCCATCCGGACTTCTGCAGCCTATCGAGCCACCTGGACGGCCGTTCCAGCAAATCGATATGGACTTACTGGGGCCGTTCCCGACGTCCAATACCGGAAACAAGTGGATCGTCGTGGCAACTGACTACCTCACCCGCTACGCCGAGACAAAGGCCTTACCCAAAGGCAGTGCCGCCGAGGTAGCCAAGTTCTTCGTGGAGCACATCGTCTTGCGTCATGGCGCCCCAGAGGTCCTCATCACAGACAGAGGTACCGCCTTTACTGCGGACCTAACTCAGGCGATCTTCAAATATAGCGAGACGAGCCACCACCGCACCACCGCCTACCACCCGCAGACCAATGGCCTCACCGGGCGTCTAAATAAGACCATCGCCTATATGCTGGCTATGTACGTCGACGTCGAACACAAGACATGGGACGCCATCCTTCCGTACTTGACCTTCGCGTACAACACGGCCGTACAAGAAACGACACAGATGACGCCATACAAGTTGGTCTACGGACGGAGCCCGGCAACGACGCTCGACGCCATGTTACCAAACGTGACCGACGAGGAAAACATGGACGTGACCACCTACCTACAGCGCGCCGAAGAAGCACGACAGCTCGCCCGCCTACGGATCAAGAACCAGCAGACGACTGACAGCCGCCGCTACAACCTTCGACGACGCCACATGGAATACCGACACGGTGACCGTGTGTGGGTCAGGACGCCGATTCGCCGACGGGGACTTAGTAAGCAGCTTCTTCGACAATACTTCGGACCGTACAGGGTACTTCGATGCCTTGGCGTGCGTACTCGACTACGAGGTTGTCCCTGACGGCATTACGAACTCTCAGCGGCGCCGTGCGCGACCTGAAGTCGTCCATGTCGTGCACCTCAAGCCATATTACGTGCGTTAGTGAATCTGAGGACTGTACCTTTGCTTTATTATTGTAATTTCTTGCTTGTGCTTATTGTTTGTTGTACTTTCTTTCTTATTATTGCAATTTATTGTAGCATGCATATCCCCCCCCCGTGTTGATGCCTTTTCAGAGGGGGGCATTGCCACGTGCGTTTCTTATTATCACTTTTGCTGCATTCGGTTTTCGCCCACAAAGGCTCTCAGCAATGCGCAGCGCAAACTGCGCCTTATTGTTCGACAAGCTTCGCGAGTATTGTAGATCGTTTTGTTAAGATTGCGTGCAAGACGCAAACACTACAGCTTATTCTAGAGCGTGCGCGACAGCTAGCGATAACGCTGGAATATTTGGTGGCACTTGTATAAATGCCGACACGCTTCACCGCTTGTCAGTTCTATCGACGACCGACGCCCTGTTCACCGCTCCCAGCTTACTGCGTTTGATTCCCGGCCACAAGTTCGGCCAAGTAACGAGTTTCAGCGTGAACACGACGACTGCTCTATTCGTCGACGTCATGACGCCGTGACAATATGAGAGCTTCGACATCCGACAAGACGACATGCATGACATCGACATAGGAATACACGAATTTACGGCTGTTACAATTGGTTGATTATCTGCAGGCACAGGCATTTTACACATCCAGACCATTCACTTCACAACTAAACCAATAAAAGAATTATGAACCAGGAAGTTAGTAACAATGTCCTCCCTACCAATAAAACTAAACCGCAACGTATATTTGAAGCTAAGAAAGAAGGGGAATTTTTTGAGGGACTCGTTTTCTGGTTCGACAGAACCAAGTGAATCCGACAGACAGGCGAAGAAAAGCGTAGGGAGCATTGATTGTTTTTAACTATTGTAGTAATTACATTGATGTGGTGTTGTTAGTGGGCTCAGGCCTCTTGCACACAAAGAAGGTCTCACAGAAGCGTCGAGGCTTTAATGTGGACGCGGGACGGAACTGACGAGCACGTTGAACAAGCACATACACATAACACACACTCCGGTCTATACGCTTAGTGAGTAGCGTCTATCGGCGCGGCGACGGCACACTCACACACGGCACGTCGACCGCGCGGCGATGCTGTCACCGACGATCCAGGCGTGCGTCGGAACGAAGGCCCGGCGCCGGTTGGTCTGGAACGTCGCCCAGCACGGTAGTGGCCCAGGATACGGCTTGACCGCACCGGAACCCGTTGACGCCCGTGGTACACAAGACCCAGGCACAAGTCTTCAGTCAGTGGCCGTACACTTGGTCGGGAACGCGGGTCCCGCCCATGCAGCTCAGGCTAGCATTCCGCCGACCGCTCCCGCGCGAGCGATGCTCATCGTCCTCTTCTTCTCCCGATCAGACGGCACATACGCGCAATCGGCCGCGCACTTCAAATATTCTAAATTCCTATCACATTTCCCCCCAATTTCAAGAAGTCGAGGAGGAGCACAAAGGCGCCGTAGCACCACACGACGTAAGCGACGTAGATGACACGTAGCACAAGTCGCCGCACGTTATTCGTCGAGGGTCACGCCATTACTCCAAGTTGTTCGTGTCCTTGCAGAAGCACTTCTCCGAGACTTCTCGGCGAGGCATAAATTGATGATACAAACAGTTCGCGCAAGTCTGAGGTCTTTGTGTGATGGAGCACGTCCGACTAGGTGGCGTGGGACTCTTTGCTCCTAGGCACGTGCCACACAACCTGGTAAATCGTCTGGTCTCCAACTGCATTCCGGGCCAGTAAAACTCAGTGACGACTCGACTGAGCGTTTGCTTCACTCCCTGATGACAAGCGTGGCTACCTTCATGAGCTATCCTCATTACATTCTTTCTAAGGTCCTTGGGCACCACCAACTGGTCGAATATTTCCCCTCGTGTCGTATTGTGTTTCCTGTATAGAATGCCATCTTGCAAGTAATATTCATTTTCGCTGCCACCCGATATCTGCATCTTGCCGACCTTTTCGAAGCAGCGCCTGAGAGATCCGTCGTTCTTCTGCAAGTCCTTTAATTTGCATTGGTATACCCCTGTGATTGTGGGTTGCAGCCCTGGCAACGGTGGCAGTGACAGTGTCTCCGTACCCTTTGCAGCAGCGATGAACCCGGCACCGCACACGGCCAGCTTCTGTGTCTGGCTTGAGGCTACGTTTCCAACCTCGTTCGTCCCTTTGTCCCTTATGTCTGGCCGCCCTAATTGCGAAGTAGATGGCCCCCGCATGGAAGGGGGACTCGTATCGCTCCGAGTTCTGCCTGGTGACCACAAACTGACCGGGGCATTAGGTGGCCGGGCTCCTTCAATGTTCCCCAGCACCACGTCATACAAGAGGTCCCGCATGCATTTAACCCGCGCAAGGCCTGTAAAGAATGGCGTGTCGAGAAATACCATGGCTTCCGGTAGATAATGGATCGTGCGATCCAACAGGAACACCGGGCTTGTTGTGCCTGTCATTTTATCCCGAGGTATCAACGAATGCCGCACAACTACCGTGTTGCAACCAGTGTCTCGTAGGACCGATACCGGTTGCGATTCAAGGAAGCCCCTACGCACTGGCAGCTTTGCGACGTCGCATCCGGGGACTGGTGGCATTAATGTCGTATTGACTATGGGAATCGTTTCGCCGCTTTGCAGTACGACGTACCCATCCCCGTCGTCTGTCGGATTTTCGGGCGGCGATGGTGCCATCATACACGAAGCTTGTCCTGTCTCTTGTCTTGAGGGTCCTCCTCCTGGACCGCTCCTACGAGACCATCCGCGGTCCGCAGGTGTTCCTTTACTCCGGGACCAGCACTCCGAAGCTCGATGACCCGCCTTGTCGCAGAGGAAGCACCGGTCGGTTGACCTAGACGTCTTCGGTATTTCCGCCTTGCCAGAATGCTCCACCGTGGCCTCTTTGAGGGTCTTCTCCTTGCTCATATTGGTGAGGTGTTGTGCCTCTATAAAGCAATCGGCACTCTTCGCCAGCGCGTCGAGGGTCTTGCAATTCCTTTCCTTCAAAAATACTCGTAGAGGCATAGCACAGCTTTCCAAGAACTGCTCGCCAATCATGGCGTCGCGAAGGGAGTCGAAACTCTTGTCTGTTTGGCTCATTTCAATCCAGTGGTCGAAGTAGCCAGATATCCTTCCGGCGTATTGCATGGCGGTCTCGTTGTCTTCGGGTCTCGCGTTTCGGAACTTTTCGCGATACCCCTCAGCGGTGTACCGAAAACGCTGGAGCAAGGTAGCCTTCAGCTGGTCGTAATCTGTGGCTGCGTTAGAGTCGAGTCGCCCTATGACCGTCAAGGCCTCTCCGGTCAGACACAGGCTGAGGGAGAGTGCCCATTTCGTGCGGGGCCAGTCCTGGCTTGTCGCAACTCGCTCGAAACGCTTCAAGTAGGCGTCTAGGTCATCCCGTTCCTCGTTGAACGGCGGAATCAATTTGTGGGGGCTGAAGATGTCGGGGGCTGCCCTAGCAAGCGCCTGTCCCGCACTGGCATCAGTCGCCGCGCCTTGCGTACTGCCAGTCTTTTCCTGGAGCTCGATCTTGAGCTTGAGCACGCGTTCTTCGGCCTCCAACCTCAGGCGGTCTTGCTCGGCCTGCGCTTTCGCGTCCTCGCGATTTTGGGCACGCTGGTCCCGTTCCCTCGCGATTTCCGCGTCGACCCAGCGCTTGAGCTCCGCTCCCGTCATTCCGAGATCCTTGCCTATGACGTATAGCCTCTCAAACTCCATCATTCCCTCTTGTGTGCTTGAGTATCCTGGGAGGCTCGCCAAAATTGTGGTGTTGTTAGTGGGCTCAGGCCTCTTGCACACAAAGAAGGTCTCACAGAAGCGTCGAGGCTTTAATGTGGACGCGGGACGGAACTGACGAGCACGTTGAACAAGCACATACACATAACCCATACTCCGGTCTATACGCTTAGTGAGTAGCGTCTATCGGCGCGGCGACGGCACACTCACACACGGCACGTCGACCGCGCGGCGATGCTGTCACCGACGATCCAGGCGTGCGTCGGAACGAAGGCCCGGCGCCGGTTGATCTGGAACGTCGCCCAGCACGGTAGTGGCCCAGGATACGGCTTGACCGCACCGGAACCCGTTGACGCCCGTGGTACACAAGACCCAGGCACAAGTCTTCAGTCAGTGGCCGTACACTTGGTCGGGAACGCGGGTCCCGCCCATGCAGCTCAGGCTAGCATTCCGCCGACCGCTCCCGCGCGAGCGATGCTCATCGTCCTCTTCTTCTCCGGTCAGACGGCACATACGCGCAATCGGCCGCGCACTTCAAATATTCTAAATTCCTATCACATTTGATTAAACTACAGAGAAACACAACAATTATTGTCCCCTAAGCTTTTCTTGGCGTAATCTGTCAGACTCATTTGGATGTGTCTAACAAATATACGTAGGTAATGAAACCTACATCCAGTTAAGCCAATGAAATCACAGGGAACATTATCTGTGGTTTCCCTATTGTGGCGTAATGATTCGCACTTAAATTGAAAGACAATAAAGTCGACAAAAAATCACCCTTTGCGTCGGTTGAATCCAAACCCACAAACTTCGAATTACGCGCCGGATGCTCTGCCATTTGAGCTACAACGAAGGATTGTCCCCCGACCACTCTTTTTGTATGGTATTTATGTGTGGTTCATACCTGCGAGTGTTAGTCAGCGCCTCCCGTGGCCACGACGAGTAATTCGAAGGTTGTGGGTTTAGATCCCACGGACGTAAAGGGGGATTTTTCGTCCACTTTAATTTATTTCAATTTAAATGAGAATCATTCCAATACAGTTAAGATGCCACAGATAATGTACTCCCTGCTTCCCTTGGTATAATTGTCTGTAGGTTTCAGTAGTTGTGCGTAATACAGAAAGCGAGCCCCTCGGACAACTTCCCTACTTTCGTAAATATACTTAGGCATTCTCAACCACATTCCGAACAGGTAAATGTGGCTGTGTTTCTTGCTCTAACACCACACCTCCTTCGGCGATGAAATCACGAAAAATGTGCCGTCATTGTCAGTGGTATCTCGGACGTCTTGCAGTTCCGGGCTTCCAGTAGCACTTCGCATAACTGTCTGAACCTCCAACGATTAGGCAATTCATGCGAAACGTAGCGAATAGTTTACTATCGCGAGCGCGTTGTTCTACGCCGCCTTAAGACAACATGCAGCAGGTTTCTGTTCGTTGTCACCACGCGGCAACACCGCCTTGCTGCACGCTTGCCACGCTTGCACGCTTCGAAGCCAGGGCGGTCGTCACACTCGCTGACTTTGTTTCGCGTTGGAGTGTCCCACCACAAGCAAGCTCTTGACAACAAGGTTGAGAGCTGGGCTATCTGAGCTAGTTCGAGAGCTGGGCCCTACTGCACCGTACCGTATAATGACAAGCTATGGACAATGTGTCCTTTCGCGTACACAAAACGTTTCGTCGCGCGTAAAAACCAACGATAGAAAAGTCGTTGCGAATTAGGGGGTGCCTTCAGAAAAACAAAAAGGGGGGGTGGGAGGGAGTACAACCCTACTTTGGGTTGTGTAATGGAAGTCACTGCGACAACGTTAGCTCTTGAGCAATTAGCCACCTCAAGTGCACAGCAAGACTGACCTGCCGCAAAACAGGAGTATTGACACATTTAAATACGCAAGAACACCTTACTAAGCAATATGATAGTTCCCTTACTGTAAGACTAGTACCCATCAATAATCTGCTCCTGTGGTTTCCTTTTTGTTATGACAGTATAAGCGAAGTCACAGACTCTTACCTTGCCCTCCGACCAGCTTCAGCTCTTTTACACCTCAGGGATGGCAACATTTAGGACCCTCACCCCTTACCTCTTAGCGAAACTTACATCGCCGCCTGTCATAGAATTTGGCATTTTCTACCTCTCTCATGTTTTTTTGTTTTTTTTTTATTTGAACCTGTTGGTCTCAACTTGCGGCTCTTGTGTACACCGTACTCTCCTGGAAGGCTTTTCCTAAGTTCAACGGCCTGGCTTCGCTACATACATGACGCTGAGACATTCACGGATACAAATAAAACGGTACAGCTGGCAGCTCGCGAGGAGCCCCATCGCAACTTGCCGCAGCACACTGCCATGCACTGCCTACTCTATACAGCTGAAACAGTGAAGCGCAGATGCCGTTCATATGGCAGGGCAGCTGGTCGATTGCACTACAGGAATTATGGCGGTAAAATCAGTAAAAGCCTGGAAACAGCAACGCAGCGTTACGTGAGCTTCTCACACTTATCGTTTTATGACGCAGCTACACCCCTTTCCGAGATTCTTTTGTTGAGCATTTTTTTAGTAAGGATAATCTACATCCAGGGCTACGGGCTCCTTGGGCCGAGCTATGCGAGGCGCAACAACTGCTCTGGATTACTGACTATCGCTCAGGCGCCGAAAACTGATGGAGGTACGGGCATAACGCACACGTCACCAGCGAAGGAGGAGCGCTCCAGTGTCCTCAGGCTATCATGCATACGGTTGGAAAACAAAACAAAGGTGGGAAAAAGTGCTCGCAACACCATCCACAACGTTGTTTTGCAGCGTTGAATAATGCTGTTCATGTGTTCGCCGTACGTCTCTGTAGGAATGGAGCTACGTTGTAATACAAAGAACAAAGAAATGGCTGACGGTCAACCCTTCTAAGCACAGTTATATCGGGGTAAACGTATGTGTGGCTTGGTTTTGCAACGGCTATGGACAAACCTCCGCCTGTTCACATCGTACTGCAGCGGTGAGGCTTCCAGCGAGTGCGGCTGCGACGCCCCTCCACAGTGAATCACGTGGCATGACGTCATACCTGCCATGCTTGCGCGCCGGCGGTTCAAGGTCACTCCGACGCGATAAAAGGCTTTGGGAGATGTAGTGCAGTAGAGGTTTCGCTCTAAAAAATTCCTTCGCAGTTATACATTAGTAATGTCAGTAGCCATGACAATTTTTACTGCTTTTAATTTTTCTGGTCACAATGGTGACATCGCAACGCCCTGCGTGCGGACATTATGTTCATCGTTACAACATGAAATCACGGTGACGGTGGTGGGGTGGAAAACCGTCAAATATTCGTATAAGTATTGCAAGTACAACAGAGGCACTGTCTTTATAAATTACACTGACTCTGATGTGTAGGTGTCTTTGGCAGCAGATGTAGTCGATGTGGTTATGTCATTACTTTCGACAGATGCAGCTGAGTATTCCTGACATGATGATCACCATACTTCATCTCGGTAGTACCTTGCAGAACTGTGGAAGCGGCGGGGCATGTTAGCCTACAGGAAAGGCGAAAGCCCCTCAATGCGTGTTCATCCGTGTCGCGTCCTTTGCTCGTCATCTGTTCGGCGTCTCTTTCGCGTCGGCTTGCCTGCTTTGCCGGCCGCCACGCGATAACCTCTTCGGGAACGCCATCTCGCCGTTTCTTTGCTATTTGAAAATCCACTTGTACAGGGAGCGTTCGCAGGCGTTTGTGAGGAACGCGGTTCTTTTTATAACAGCGCTCATACTGGCGCTTTCACGGAGTTATTTTTTGACCGCGCCAAACACACCAAGCGCTGCTAACCTTGCTTCCTTCGGAAAATACTGGATCTTTGAAGTATACCGCTCTGGAGGCTCAGTCGATGCACTTTCAGCGGCCATCACGTACCGTTCTTGAGCGGAACAGCAAATTACCGTCGCAGTGAACAAATGCAGGCAATGAGGGCGTTTCGCACCATCAAAGCATTACCAGCGCCAATGTTGCGGCACCATCGCTCAGTTGACATCAAACGACTTTTAAGGCTCGGGACAGCCTCGGTAGTCATAGCAGCATCAACACAAGCAAGTGATCGAAATAATAGAGACAAACGATACCAAATGCTTTGCCCTCAGCGTTAGATGAGACTGATCGATGACAGCTTAGACCACCTATTTCTTAGTGTCGGGGTAGAGAGCTAGTAAAAAGCACGAATTCGGATAGAAGCGGAAGGTCTGAGCTGTATGGGGGCTCCCACCTTGCTGACCGTCATCTCGGTTAGGGTGGCTATTGCGGTTGCCAGCCGGTAATCGCCACCAGTCGGTAATCGCCGGTAGCATGCCGACAGGATAACCGGTGGTCATTAAGGGTAACTGACTGGATTCCAAGAGAGGGCAAACGCGTGAGGGGAGAGAGAGAGAGAATAAACGTTTATTTTGAGCAAGCGCGCTGTGCGCCCAAGGTGGGCGGCCTCCTTATTCCAGGTAGCCGCGGGCCTTCGCCATCTCTCGTGCCCGTTGAACCAGGCTTCGCTGATTCTTCAGGTCTGGGTCCGATAACTTGGCCTCCCACTGCTCTTCGGTCAGTGTAGCGGTGCTAGGGTTTTGTTTGCATCCCCATAGCATATGGCATAGAGTGTCCGGGACATCACAGTACTTGCAGATGTACGAGTGCTCAGTCGGTGAGATACGGTGAAGTAATATACCGTGAACGTAAGTGTTTGTTTGCAGCTTCCTGAGGGTTACTGCCTCTTCCCTAGTTAGGCTGGGGGAAGACAGAAAATTAGGTGGGTAGATGAGATTAAGAAGTTTGTAGGTATAACGTGGCAACAGAAAGCACAGGACCGGGTTGATTGGCGGAACATGGGAAAGGCCTTTGCCCTGCAGTGGGCGTAGACAGCCTGATGATGATGATGATGGTGGTGATGATGAATCGCCACATAATTCAGAGAATGCTAAGTGCATGCACGGAGGGCCTAACGTACCACGTACCGATGTAGCGCGTGATGCAAAAAAATCACAGCATATCCACGGGGTGAATGATGATGAGTGGGGCGAAGCTACGGAGGGAATCATCTGTAAACCGTGAAACTCTTCCGTGAAATGCGCCCAGTACATAATATAAAGAGTGTGAAACATCGTGTATATACTAAACATCAAACTTTTATTGTACTGTTGGTTTACGTGGTCCCTTCATTATCACTTGTGATCGGTGAAATGCAAGGAAGAAGTCCGCTCCCGAGCGAAAGAGCGCCAAGAGCGACCGCATTCCCCGCTCGCCCTGTGCGAATTAAAGGCAAGGCTAGAGGGAAGACAGGACGCGCGTTCCACGACGCGAGGTCGGTAGCATGCCCAACGAAAGCCAACGGAACGCGATCGTGCAAGTGCTCCGGCTTCGCATCGCCTCATGGTTCCATTTAGCGTCCCAAAACCAAACATATTGCTCAAGGTGTGCCTTGCGTTTTTCGTAGAAATAATTTCTTTATCATGTAGATTAAGACGAAAAGTTGAAAGCTCACTAGAGTGTATCGCCCGCAAAGTATGTCTTTTAGTGTGATTTAACTCTCGTACGGCAGGGTCCTCGCGCCGTTGCCGGTCCACCTCGCCCGTTGACGATCGGGCGAGGTGGCTACATATAACTACTACTACTACACTTTAAGAAAAACATCTGGCGTTCTTTCGTTCTGCTTTTACAAAACATCTGGCGTCTTTCGTTGGTTTATTTCATCAATCAACGGCGTTTTGAACAAAATTTTTATTGTTTAATCACGCACAGGAGAAATCTCACCAGGCACTACCTTGGAGGTAAACAATGGCTGCTAATGGCAATGAGAGACAGAAGAAGTCGGCTTTTAGCTAACACTTACACTTCTACTTCTACTAACGTTTCCTACTGGAACATGCCAATGGCTGCTAATGGGGAATGAGAGACAGAAGAATTCGGCTTTTAGTTAACGCGCACGCTGCGAATTTTTTATTGTTCAACAACGCACAGGAGAAATCTCCCACCGGCACCACCTTGGAGGTCAAAGCGTAAGACTTGTTACTCACTACTACGACCACGACGACTACGAGGGACGAACGGGTGCCGCCTTAAGGAGCTTCGCCCCTAAAAGCTGAAACCCTTTTATCTCGTTCTAATGGAGCAGCTACTTGGATGTGGGCGCGAAAAGACAAGGACGAAGGGAGGAAGACACACACACTGGCCCTTGTCTTTTCGCGCCCACATCCAAGTACCATGACAGACCAACACGCCCGCATCGCTACCCTCGTCAAGCAGCAACGCCAGGAACTATATTATAGGCTACGCTATGATACTGCCTATGTATTCCTCGTTGCTTCGGCAGTGCGGCAAAATAGTTGTTAGATGGAGTATAGTTTGTCTTCTACTGTTCTCTTTGAATCCCGTAACTTAGCTCGGATTAGTAATATGATGGGAATGGCCGCTGTATCGCTACGAAATAAGAGATATGCACTAAGCAAATCAACCTGTTTAACGTTTTAAGTGTAGCAAGAGTGTTGTAGTCGTCAGCTTATCCTGGTAAAACCTTATCAAATGTGGTGCTTTACTTTCCTTTAGCCTAGGTGCCATGCGGGAGTATTGGGAGAGGTTTTGCAAGTAATGAAAGACTATCTCAACATTACGTAAGTTGCTTGCGAAGGCTCACTTGCCACTTCGATCAAGAGCATCAACAAGCCGACTTAAATCAGCATTAGTAACATTAGGGCGTATGCCAGTAAGTTTTAAAACATTATGCGATTTTGATTGTTGCCTTGACTGCATGCCATGTTGTATCTGTACATGATAAGTCATCTACATGATGTACTGCCACCTGCTGACTTCACAACACCATATCAGGTGACATTATCAGTTGTATTTTTCACGCGTCCTATTCGAGATTCATTGTGTTATTCAATTTGGATATTTCATATGCTTCGCATGAGTTACTTTCAGGTGCTACTGCAAGAACGCTATATTATGTGTAATTCTTGGACCCTATATGTTCTATGTTCGACCGTATAAGATCTAAGGAGTACCCCGCGCCGTATCTGTGCGCCAACACCCACCTTATATCACGTCAATATAAAAAAATCACAGTTTCACTGCGACAGTGAAGCAATGAATGCGGTAGCAATGAATTCTAATGTTACACGAAGCAAGACTGGCAGCTAAGTCTTTCGGATCCGGTCTCGCGTAGCTCTACAAAACGCTGGTGGAAGAGCATACGGCCCCTCCAGGGAGAGAAGAGGTTTTCGCGCAGTCTCTTCGCATTGAGAGCACAGCACGTAGAAGGATATACGAGCCGTCTGCTGATACCTGCTGAGATAGCGCGCGTGCCTAGAGTCACTGTATATGCTACCATTAGGTAGCAGAGTAGCGCATAGGTCCGGCTAGCAACCACAGCTATGCGGTGAAGTCGCACTCCATTTTTGCAGGCGACATGCCTACCGCGTCGCCGATAAACATGTCTCGCGTGTCGAAGGCCGGCGATAAACATTCGCTGTCGATGACTAGTGTTAATTGAGTGAGCTGCAGCGGCAGCGTCGAGAAATACAAAAATTGGCCCGAGCGTCAGCTTCTCCGCAATGCATGGTTGCTAGCGGCGTTGGAAAACAGATGCGCAACTCTGCTACCTAAAGGTAGCATATACAGTAACTCTACGCGTGCCATCGCGACTGCGCCCTCATAATCAAAATTCACAGTTGCTGCTTGAGCGACACATCCCCCCCTCCCACCCGCGTCTCATCATGCTCCTTAAAGACGGGCGGGTGGTTTCCTCACTGCTTCAGCAGCAGTCAACGGCAGGCCTCGTACGCAGGCTGATGTTATCGCACGTGCTATCAGCGCCACATGAAACCCGAACAGCGGCACGCGTTCGCACTGGTATAGCGATCGCCGTCCAGTCAACACCGGGGACAGGCGCGAGCATATGGTTTGGTAGCACAGCGCATATGCGCGCCTGTTCGTGGCGATAACAGGAAGGCGCGCAGTATACCTTTGCGAATGCTTGCCGTTGTTCGGGTTTCATTGGACGCCGATAGTTCCATCCGTGCGACGGAGATGGGCGTGCTCGTTTTATGTCTGCTTCAGCCGCGTTTGTCGCCCCCGTTCGCGCGCATTTACCCGCCCGTAGATACGATGCGCGGCGGGATTTTATTGATTTAGGCTGTATACAAAACATGATTGTGACGCCGACGGCGACGGTAAAAACCCGTCGAGAGTGTCCATATAACTGCTATCGCAAAAAAAAAGCGACAGTAATCTGCCGTACTTTCACCGCCCTGCTCTAGTGCTGTTTGTCCCCGTCCCAACGTTAAATATCCCGAATAACGTCGGTATGCGCTGACGTCATCCAGGCCACTGTTGTGCACAAAACAAGCGCTCGTTGTCTTTGTTACATGAAACTCAGTGAGACCAGCATGCAAGGAAGCCAAGGAAACTATAGGAGCCATTGCTTGCAGTATTTAGCTAGCGTAGCAAATATGACATAAATTCAAAGAAATTTAAGCGGACTAAAATACATCTTGCCGCCAATAGGGGCTGTACCTACGACCTTCGGATAACGCGCCCGATGCTCTACTAATTGAGCTAGAGCGGCGGTCTTCTTCCCTTCAATATTATTGGATATTTCTGGGCATGTAAAACGGGGAGTGCAAGCCAACGCCGCTCGCAGCAATGACGGCTAGTGTGGAACACTCTTTTTGTCACCTGGCGTCACGTAGCCCGTGATCTGGCAGCTGACCAACGAGCTGGAAGCTGACCAATAAGGCTTCGCATGCTACCTAAAGGCATCAGGTCTGCTGGAGGGATACTCTCGCTAAGAATGAACGGGTGGAGAATTGATCAAGGGCTAATTTCATTTGTTATATACTAGCTAACGATGCCAACAGACAATGAAGCCAAGGAAAGTATAGGGACCTTTTCTGTAGTATTTAACTGTAGTGTAGTTAATATAATATAAGTGTAATGAAATTAAAGTGGATTGTTGTGCAGCCACCCAGGCCAAAAGCGCCCTGGATACGAATCCGTTCTCTCCCACGAGCACAGCGGAAGCTGTGAACTGGCATAGAAAATGACGCACGTGATGCCATAGCAATATTGCTTGCCGGAATATTCCTTCCGGTGGCGCCATAGGATATTGCATGTGATGCATAATCCCACTATGCCCTTAGAATCGAATTTCTAGACAGGGTAAATAATAAAGTCCTCAAAATAACTACAAATATAGAGACACTGAAATGTCAGTGTTTCTTTTTTTCAAAGGCAGAAACTTCGAAATCATGACGTTGTAGTCGTACTCGTGTCAGATTAAGAACAGTGGTACGAAAACCGTCAATTGAACTATAGGTCGCTGAATCTGGATCAACCTTGGGTGGGTTGTGCATTTATATTTGAGCGATCTCCTGAAGTATATATATACAAAGAGCTTGCTGGAAATCGAGTGCATTGTAGCATATTTTATTAAGGTAATAGCAATAAAGAGTCCGCATCCTATAAACTTTGAAGTCGGCGTCGGCCTGGTTGGTGGTGAGCGAAAAAAAATTAAGATATCTACAAATAAATAAAAATAAAAATATTCGGTTCAAACGTAATCGAACTAAAGTCTTCAACTTGTAATTCCGATGTTTCATTTGAGAGCGAAGCTATTGCTTGAGGCGGCTTCTAAAAAAATCCAGTACAAGCGTCATGTAGCTCAAGGAGTCCCATTAACACATGTAGCATTGCTTGGCAGAAGGGTAGAATTGCACCAGTTGTCACACCATGTGACTTGAGGAAGGAATGTGTGAATGTAGTGATGTCACGCGATCACTTGATCAAGCGACATTGTCGATCGGTCAAGGGTGGGCCGATCCCGGAGGCTGTGCAGAAAGCTTAGGTTGAGCGGTACGCCTCTCCATTCTCTTTCGCCGCTTCAATCGACGCTAGGCGCTTCGAGAACGCGGTCGTGCGTGGAAAGTAGGGGTAGACGGTAAGAACGCTCGAGGATCAGTGCGCTTATGAAGAACGCCAACAAGAGCATAAACGGGGGTGCGCCCATCGGCTCCGCTGATCATCCACTTTAGGAGAGTGTAATGGCTGCAGTTTTTACCAGCAACATATCCTATACTAGAAGCTGGTGTAGCTGCGTTTCCTGCGTAGTTCATGCTTGCTCGTTTCCCCTGAGGAGCTTCAATTTTGTGCGCAAGGTTCTCATGTCTGCAGTTGAAGTTGTGATGCAGGGTTCTTTAGCAACGAGTGTTTGTGAGGGCCGATGTTTTATGAGGAATCTCTGAGAGATTGGGGCAAGTACTTTGTTTATCACTGTGGCGCATTAGGACCGCTAATGTCATCCTTTATTGGCATCGTCTCTCCCTGGTCACGTCTTGTTGCAGGCAACTCGTCAACATTACGGTGCAAAAACTGAACGGCGTCGAAGATGTGTTCCGTGTACAAGAAGCCTACTCCCGCTATCTGATACACGGTGTAAGTGTCACTCTAGAGTATTACCAGAGTGCAGTAAACATATAGCGTTTCGATAGGTCCTTGCAATAGCGAATCCATGCATCCTTCAGTCTACAATTTCAAGCATACCGATTACCATCCTTTTAATGTGGAGTGATCACTGATTTATGTACCGCTTTTTCGTGAAAACATTCGGGCGTCTACGCACTTGTGGTGCGGTGACTGAGAAAACAGCGGAGCCACTAGCCTTCCCCTCCTCCTTACCCTCACTTCCCTTTCTCACTTCTCGCTAGATATTCTATACACAGCTATTTATGCTTTACCTTCTCCCCTTCATTTTTCCGTCCTCCCCACCCTCACTTCCCTATTCCACCCCTTGCTATGCAGTACTACACATGGTTATGCTATGTTTTACCCTCTCCCCTGCTTATTTCCCTCCTCCTCAGCCGCATATCAGTCCCCCTTACCCTCACTTTCCTTTCCGGTCCCCTTTGCTATACTGTACTATGCATGGTTATGCTATGCTAGAAGCCGCTTGGCACATATTCGCTTTCTGTGGTGCATACCCGCGCCGACATCCATTTCAGCTTCTACGCCGATGACATCACTGTCTGAGCAAACCACGGCAGTGACTCCGAAATAGAAGAAAACCTACAACTGGCATTGACCACCATTGACACATATATACGGGAGCGTGGCCTCACCTGCTCCTCCTCCAAATCAAAGCTCTTTCTCTTGCGCACGAAACAATGTAATTCAGTCAGTCTCCCCATTTTTTTTCACGCTAGGTGGCCATCCCATCCCACTAGACTCTAAAATTCGTGTGCTAGGGCGAGTTCTCTACTCGAGCGGAGCACACGGAGGTGCTATAAGGACTCTCCAAACACACGCTAGACAGACCACTTGACTGATTCGCCGCATCGCGAACCGTCGGGCTGGCCTACGCGAGAGAAACACGCTTCGCCTCACCCAGGCTTACATCATAAGCCGCACCAAATATGCCCTCCCTTACCTACCCCTCCGACAGAAGGAGATAGACGGGGTTAACGCGCTAATGCGGAGTTCCACGAAAACGGCTCTACGACTTCCAGCCAGAAGAATGAGTGAAAATGACTTTATTCTCGAATACCCCGAGGAGGCCGACACGGGCCGTTAGGGCCCCTAAATCAGCCTGGAGACTCCGCCCAAGATGGCGCGGGCAGTCGAAGGCTCGTAGCGATGCCCCGGACCTTCTGGACCATTTGCAGTTGCTGCTTGTAGTCGTTGCTCGTGAGGACTTCCTGCCAAGCCTCTTGGGTGCTGAGTTGTGCTGCGCTGTGGGTAGGGCACTGCCAGAGCATGTGTTCGAAGTTACAATAGGGATGCTCGCAAAGCGAGCATGTGGGAGGTGCGTCGGAGTCGACTCCGTGAAAGGAGGATGGCGTTACATACGTGCGCGTTTGCAGTCTTCTGAGTGTTAGTGCGGCGCTGGGAAGGTGCGTCTTTGTCCCCGGTAATGTGAAGTGATACTACAAAAT
The DNA here is from genome assembly GCF_013339695.2 of Rhipicephalus sanguineus. NCBI lineage: Eukaryota > Metazoa > Arthropoda > Arachnida > Ixodida > Ixodidae > Rhipicephalus > Rhipicephalus sanguineus. Next base: position 96,835,338 of record NC_051183.1, read on the forward strand.
TGTGAGTGGAGGCTCTTTCCTTTCGCCTTTTCTTCTCGGTGGTTCGCGTCGTCGACTTTTATTGTAACATGCACCAACTAGCCCAACAACAAGTTTTACTAATGTGAAGTGATTTCCTGGTATGCGAGTGTTTGATCTTTGCTTCTGAGATGCTCATACCGCAGCCCCCTGGAGGGGTAGTTGTCCTCGGCGCGGCGTGTGAGTTCACGCACCAGGCGGTTGACCTCCTCGTTTGGGTTGCAGTGGTCGAGTCCAGGTATCCGGCCCATGTGCGCTGGGAACCAGGGTATGTGGATTTGAGGTTTTTCTTCTCCAATGAGCGTTTCTTTACTCTCGTATTCTCGTATTGCGTTGACGGTGAGTTTAGCGGTGCTTCTGGCTACAAGGTCAGCCGCGAATGTTCGTGTCGCCGTCTTGGAGTCTGTGTGAATTTTGGAATGGGCTCAGCAGCTCCGCAGGGCTAGCACGATCGCCATTTCCTCTGCTTCGTGGACATGCCTTGTTTTAACAGTTGTCGCCTTTAACTTCTTTCCGTCTATATCAACGACCGCTATTGCAAACGCCTGCCTGCCATGGTAGCGGGCGGCATCTATGACTAGTGCATACATGTTGTGCTTTTTTGCCTTGTTTATGAGCGCCCTCGCTCTGTCCTTCCTTCTGCCTTCGTTGAGCGTTGGGTGAACGTTGCTGGGGATTTGCTCAACCTCAATGTGTTTCCTCACATAGTTGGTGAGTTTGGTCTTTTCATCTGGTTTTCGTCTGGGTTCGGCTGCTCTAATTCGGTGGCTGGGTGCACTCTTTTGTCCCAATTAAACTTAACCCGAATTACACACTCATCCGAGGAGGTCTTCTTTCTTCTAACCTCCTCTCGCACCTTAACGTATCCCCCATCCTGAAGAGCATGCATCATGTGCTAGACGAGAAACGCAGAATGACAAAGGCTCGGGCCCTCGAGAAACAGTATAGCGAAGACCATGATATGGTCTACGTGGACGCAGCGGAATACGCGTCAAGATCCCGTATGGCCCTGGCGGTAGCTGACAGTCAGGCAAAGCTTCTAACGTCGTGCTCAATCCTCCGAATTCCTCCACAGAGGCACAAGACCATCGCGCTTGTATTTGTCTCTACATCTGCCTTCACAATCATAAGCGACTCAACATCTGCTATTCTGAACTATGCCAATGGTTTCATATCCCGCACCGCTGATCGCTTACAACGATTCTGGGAGAGCCAGCGTTCCATAACACTCGTCTGGACGCCAGCACATGCCGGCCTCCCTGGCAACGAGGAGGCACATTCTATAGCCCGAGGTTTCACATTCCGGGCAGGAGAAATGGATACCCCTACACAGGCCGAAGAACGCCTGCTCTCCTTTCGAGATATGCTAGCGTAATACCGGGACCAACGGAGAGTTCACAGCCCCCCCCAGCCCCGTTCCTAACCATAGCAGAGGTCGCACATTGGCGACGCCTGCAAACTCAAACTGCTCCACACCCCATATTACTAAACGGATACCCAGACCAACTCTTCCCTTCATGCAAACTTTGCGGCAAACGAGGAGATTTCCTACACAACCTCCTCACATACGCCACCTTCCCTCGTCCCTCATCACCGGCTGTGGCAGGTGTCTTACTGGGAGTCCACCATGACCAGCACTTTGCTTTCGATCAGCGCCGGATCATCTCCAGCGCGATGAAGACGATTGCGCTTCAGGGGCGTTCTTTCGCTTTGTAAGGCTGGCTCACAGTGAGGAAGCGCCCACGTGCCTTGTAGGGGGCTCGGCCCCCACGTTCACACACTGGCAATAAATGTTGCTACCACCATGCCCAGTTTAGTGGGTAAACGTAACGGATATAGAGGCAAACCTGTTAACGCGACAGCGTTGAAGAGCTGCTTTCGCTGAAATTCCGTTGTCGGCGTCGTTGGTTATGAGCGAAAAATTAGCCTTGTTCGCGAGCGAGAAATCTAGGCCGATGCAAACAAAAATAAGTCATAAAAATTGGCCGCGTATCTGCGTGCTTCGCTGCAAATGTCGTGTAAAGACGATAGAAGAGGCGCTGTGTGAGATATGGACGCCATCTGGCAATACGTCGGGAAACATGAGTGCTGTCTTGCGTGCTGGTATTCCCGGCGCAGCAGCAGGCGAAGACCGGCGGTGACCAACGCGACCGGCGGGGACGCCAGCCAGCCCGAAAACCCGGTTTGGCGCGAAGCGCTGAAGCAGAGAAACGTCCCCACTCAACGAGTACTCTCCACACTCTCTTTTATTTACACGTCGCCTGGGTAAAACAGGAACGCCAGAGCGGCACCCACAACCGGCAGCCTGAAGGCCGCCCACAACGCTGCTTTTTCATTTTTTAAATATTTTTTTCACCTTCTTGGCCTTCTCAAAACTAAAGTTTTTCAACACCAACCCATGGCATTCGTACAGTGCAATACAGAGCCTAAACCGAAACACAACAATGAGCTCGTGCGAAGGGCACGGAGGAAGGCAAATTTCAGCGCAGTCGCATTTTCAGCTTTGTTGAAACAGCGCTCACTAGACGACGACGAAGTAAAAGAAGGCACACGACAGGCAGCGCCTGTCCTGTGCCTTCTTTTACTTCGTCGTCGTCTAGTGAGCGCTGTGTCAACAAAGATGAACGCATACCAACTCGCTCAAGCTTCCATTCTTATGCATTTTCAGCGCAGCTTAAGAAACTAGGGTCCTTAAAATTACGTATGTATGCATTTTCTATTAAAGGAACACGCCACCTAATACTTACCTAGTGATGTTGTACCTCAGATATTCATGATATTTACTTTTTGATCGACAACGTTCACAAGTATGAACAGCCATACCAGTTCAAGACGGCTGGCCCTTGGGCAAGTGGTTCAACTTTGGCCGAGTGACTGAATCGAGGGACGTGCCGACAAACAGAAAGACAGAAAGACAGACCAAAATTTCTGCGTTTAAGCTCCCCAAAAAATCTTTGGTACGAGTGACAACAGAACCCGTCCTCTGGGTGGCATAGAGCGACGCCACTGCTTGAAACTGCATCGGAAAAAAACACTGAATGAATGTCATATAGTGGGAGGCGTCTCCACCAAATACAAACCGTTCCTACATATTTAATCATCATCATTAGCAAAACCATCAACAAAGTGAGCAGCTGCGTATGTTCGCGCGTTGCTTGACGAATGCGTAGTGGGCCCATCGCTGATTCGCAAAAGGAAGAATTATGGCATAGTGGGTACTTCGCAACTGTACTTGCAGTGGACATTCTGGGATAGCTTGAAACGGCTACAGTTCCGCGCAAAGACGTTCATTTCCTTGCTGCGCAGTTGAAGCATCCACCGACAACCGAGGTTAGGCTGGCAATTGAGAAGGCAATGTGCACGGGGCGCGATTACACTACAGTCGAAACCCGCGATAACGAAATCCCGAGGGAACGAAGTTCTCACAGCAACTAAATATTTTCGGAGCACCGGCAAACGCCCATAGGAGTCAATGCATTTCGTACTCGCGACTAGGAAAGATATTCATACCGCAGTCCCTCATTAACGAAATTTTTGAAACACGAGTGCGCAAATAATGTACTCTCGCAACATTAACTACATTCGAAAACTGCTGAAATGCATTCATGCTACACTTAAATTGCGCAAAACTATCGCTACAGCGCACTTGAGAAGCAGCCGCCATCATTGTTTACAAAAAAACATAAAGCTGGTGACAATGATGATGATGATGATGATGGCTTGCCGGAACACCTGTTGTTATCGCGGACTGCGTAGACAAATCCACATTCCTCATGGAGTTTCGTTCGTTGGCTTGGCTCTGTGCTTGGCTTTATCGGCTTTGCGTGCACATTGTCGCGTGTGTGGGGATATTTGTGGAGAGTTTGCTTGGTCGCTTGGTGCAACGTGAACTGTGTGTTGCGATTGCTTCGTCCGATTTCACTGCCTGCGAAGATGCCGCCTCCAGCGAAAAAGTGGAAGTTCATCACGCTGGAACATAAGGCTGCAGTCTTCAGTGAAATGGAAAAGGGCGGGGAAAAATGGATATCACCGAAGGATTCGGCGTTGCGTGCAGCTCGCTGTCCACGATTCCGCGCTGATCCGCCCTGATCCAGCGGAGTCGGAAAAAGGTTCGCCTGTAGGCGCACTTGGTGACGGTACTGGTGACAGCGCAGTGTCGCCGTCACTGACCAGTGCATGGGGCAAACTTCGTGCCGTGGCAAACGAGATTCCCGATCGAGAGGCATGAAATTGCTACATGGTAAGGCCCGCCAAAGCAAACTTACTGACTTTTGGAAATAAAATGTTTTTTTTTTTGTAAATTCCATGTCATTGAAATTCCCGCAAGAGCGAAATTTTGTGCTTTTCCCGCGGATTTCTTTATTCCGGGTTTCGATTATCTCACGTTCTACTCTTGAGGGCGAAGCTCAAGCGGCCTCCAAATGTTTGTTCTCCCGGAAGCGCGCAGCACACCCCACCCCCTACAGTTCCTATAACCATACGCCTTTTGCGCGCCGGAAAACTGGCGGGACTATGGCTCTCTGCTCGAGGAGCGATCGACGGCACTTGTCGCACGTGGGGTGATGTTACCGCATGTGCCCTTCGCGCGACGGAGATGGCCGGATCTTTTCATCTCTATACCTCATGCGTGTCCGTAGGCAACGCTCGCACGCTTTCACTAGCACCTAAAACATACGATGCGCTGGGCGATGTGATCGATTTGCACGTTATACGGAACATATCTGCAAAAACCCTCCGGGAGTGCCCGTATAATTGTTATCGCAATAATAACAGTGGGTGCACGGTAGCACTGGCAATCAGAACCTACTACATCCAGTAGGGGTAGACTGACGCTCTACCACAAAACCATCTCTGCGGTACATTGAATGAAGCGCGCGCCTCATCCTCTGCCGTGGTAGAGCTCTGTTGCCTCTCCTGCGGCCCGGTAAGCTCTGAACAACCCTGCGCTACAGCATGCGCGCTCCGCTCTCCCTTCGTTACGGTGCTCTCACCTACAGTCGTGCATTTGCACCTACATTTGTGCCTGCAGCAAGACGGCATGGTCCTTTTCCCGTGCTATCGCGTGGGTCGCGATAGCACCTCCTCTCTAATAGACCAATATATTGACCATCTCCGCGAACAAGACGATAAGTTCCTGATCAGACTACCCTTACAATTGGCATCGCAGCCGAACAAGACGCCTTCAGCTAGGAGCCTGGCCAAATGACCAACACCTACAGCTTTGCTTGTGCATGCTTCATGTATGTAGCTCTGCCACCAAATGAAGCAAACGCTGATTCTTCCGAAAGAAAAGTAATTCGAACGGTGGTAAGTTTATCGGGAGGCTTACTGTAGAATCACGGGAAGGTAAATTGGTTTTTTTCATGTTAAATGTTTGTGCACTAAACGCGCCGGCCATAAAGATAGGGGTTCAATATGTGATTTTATTTTCTTCTCTATATTTATTTCAGGTGACAGATGTGCTGTTCGGCCACATTGGGATGGCTCAGCACCACACATCCTCTACCGAATTCATGTTCACCCTGGAATTTCACAACTTAATCTACCTGTACCCGTCACCCAGGCTGCTGAAAAGCAGTTTTACAGTTCTCAGGATATTCTCGATCACGGTGGGTTTCTTTCGCACATCCTTCATTTTGATTACAGAGGTTATTTATGTTCAAGCAAGCTACTTCAAGCCTGTTGTGGTATCATGTACGCCCAAATGTTTGTGCTGTATGATAGTGGCGTCGTGTGTAACTTTGTCCTGAACGAGGGGCTAACGGGATGCTGTATCAATATGCGACCGAAGGAGTACAGCGCTCTTTTGAAGAACACGGTTGCCACTAATTTTCCCACGCGCTACCGGTCATGTTGCTCCTTACCGCTTTTCTCGAGCACTAGGACAGTATTTAGATATACATTTATGATTAACTGCCAAGTCGTAGTAGCATATCGTAGAATACAATAACGAGCAGACTGTGTTTTCAGGACGTTGGTTGGATTGGATGACAATGAATTTACTTTTCTGGTGGGATATTTTCTTACGTCTAGCTGATATAATGTGACGACAGCCCACGTCACCTGTTCCGCTGTGTTTGCGTTAGATAATTCGTGTAAATTAATAAATCAACACTTAACGCGCCATTCAGCGCTTGGTCTTTGTGCCACTTTTTCTAGTCCTAGTGGTTTGTGCTTGTGCATGATTTAGTGCGAAGACTTATGTTTGACCAAATTATTGATTTCATTTTAAGCGTTATCTCATTTACTAAATGCGAACTCATTGTACAAGATGTACAGAATGTTGCGAAAAATCCCATGAATGCTTTTGTTTAATATAAAACTGGCTGAAAATATAAAATAAATATTTTCGTAGCCTAACGCTCAGGACCACACTGCCGGGAAAGCAAAGCGGCTTGAATATATTGCCTTTTTCGCATGCTAACTATTTTCAGACGTGGTGCTTCTGTGGTATCTTTTTGGGCTGATTGCTTTCGTGTACCGAACCACCATCTACATCGAACGGCTGCTCCATGTAAACTTTGTGCGAAATGCCGTTTCATCGGGTAAACATAGAGGTAAGCATACGTTATCACTCCTTTGTAAATACAACAAGCTTTAAGATGTCGTCGATTGGAGAGAATATATGGCATGCTTCATTATTTTTAGATAGTGTACCTAATGAAGTAGTGAATGTGACATATGTTCCGACAAGTGGATAGATTGCGTCGAGCCTATCTGCAGAGTAAGCACATATCAATATACGTATACTGGTAGCATAAATATGCACTCCAGCGGTGGCCTTACCATAGTGTTTTAATATTTGCTGCGATTCACTATACTCTTAAATGCGAATCGTTGCAGAAAGTGCTACGCCGCAAAGCCCGTATCCCCCGTTACGGGTGCACATGATTTCTTGACGAACTAAAAACACTTTCATCGTATCTATCTATCTATCTATCTATCTATCTATCTATCTATCTATCTATCTATCTATCTATCTATCTATCTATCTATCTATCTATCTATCTATCTATCTATCTATCTATCCGATGAAGTCCTAGTGCTTCCGTGGCCATTTCCTTAACTTGGCATATACTGAAATTGGCCTAAAAGGGCACAAGTCTATGTCGAACATAAATAACAGGTCATATCATGAACATGCCCGTCAAGCACGTCATGACACCCTTTCCATTCATCACGTGTGGCATGTACCAGCATACCATGGCTAGAGCAATATGCGCGTGTGGCACATATATGTTGGTTTACAGAACATAACAATCCAGGGAGTGTCCATATGAACAGCGAAAATTTTATGACACACTGAGCGGGGAAAAGGCCATAGAAAGAAGTAGCGTACGTCATACTTAGCAATCTTAGAGAAGTGGTGACAGAAAATTTGTGAACTTCTGTTTTTTGTTCTTAATTAGCGGCTACTCACTCGTTAATAGCGGCAACGAAACTCATTTGCACCAAGCGCGCGACGAATGTTTAATTACATGCTCGTATGTTACGACCGGAGGCACTTTCGATAGTTAACAGCACTCGGGGGTTCCATGACGTATTCGGCCAACTCCTTAACAGATGCTATCAGGTGCGCGCGAACACCAGTGACATCGCTGGCCAGCTTCTGCCTGCCATGTTGTCAGCGCTGCTGTTTCGTTTGCTCTTTTCAGCGCTGCAATGCGTGTTTCCTCGATCGTCAAAATAGGTTGCTTATCTAATGTGGCTATTGGCGAAGCAGCCCGGAGGAGAGTAAAAAACCATTGAGAAAAGCTCGATTCACTTCGCGAATTTTGTTCTTGTCGTCATCGTCGAGCTGAGGCGACGATTTCTGTGAGGCTTGGAGCAACCCCAGCACTAGGCGTGCATCAGTGGCGTAGCCGGGGGGAGGCACACCGGGCCCGTGCACCCCCCCTCCCGCCAACATTTTTTTCTGCCATGGGATACAAAGCACAACATGACACTCGGCACCACTTACCTGCCCGGACCCCACGCCGGACCAAGGGCGTGCTCCCCCCTCCCCCTCCGAAAAAAAATTCGGCCTACGCCACTGGGCGTGCTGAAACATTTTCGCTCCGATCATTGCTAAAGAATCACATTGAGAAGTGACGAAGGAAGCAGAGAAATCACAACATTGGCTCTCTCAAACATGCAAGTGGCGTGATGTACGCATTACCGACTTGTGCTTAGATCGGGCAATACCGCGTTCCAAAGGCATGCTAATCCCACGCACGCACGTCGGAGCGACGAAGCAGTTATCTCTCCACTACGCAGTACGATCCCGGCAGTAGAGAGCATAAGTTTGTCTGCAGACTTCCTAACGTTTGCGGATACCCGGTTCGCGGAGCCGTTGACGGCTGCAGAAGCGGCAGCAGCAGCCGCGGAGCGGCCAGCGACATCCTTTGGCGTTTTGTGCAACTACAATATATTTTTTCTGTTCTCTCAGTCGCGTCGTTGTTCTTTAAAAAAACTATGATAATACTTTAAGCTGATACACTGCATATGCTTTACACAGAGTCAGTGAGCGGGTATGTCGCTGCAGTGTTATGTCGGCCGGTCTCTGGTTAGGTTCTGCAACATCAGGTCTCCCTACCAGCGTTGTCGATCTCGTAAACATCTCTGGTAACCGGGCCACAACTCGTTACGTACATTGTTTACCAAAAGTGCCCGCTCGATGACCCCATAGATTTTTTAGTCAATTTCCGATTCAGTACTTTCACCAACTTGAAAACTCAATTTAAATACTTTGTATGCCGCATTTGTGGCTGATGTTGTACAGACAGCACATCTATGTTTCCATACTGTGATGTAAGAGTCAAATTGTGCTCGAATTTTTCTGCCACCACTCCTTTAATGTAGATGTCACTCAAGCAGACAGACGCCGACAAATTTGTTGCAACCAGCCTCGGCAACCAATTACGCGGTACTAATCATAAATAAATGCGTGGAGTTTTTTTTTTTTTTCAAAAAGAGCCAAATGCAGAAACCGAAACTGTGCTATACTTCAAGGGAGCGTAAAGCGCGCTTAAGTATCTTTAACTTCTAAAACAGTTGGAACCAAAATGGGGCAATTCCTGATTTTAACGTGAACTCAAAAAGGCAGTTTCTAATAAAAAATGAGGCAATGCTGCGTCTGTTTCAATGAAACTGAGCCACATTCATTAAACCAGCGCTGCGGGAACCATTGTGACCAAAATAACTAACATTGCCTCATCCAATCTGTTTCGTTTGTGCCATCGTTGCTTGTGTATCGTGTTTACGGTCCACAATTAGTTTTTCTAGGGCGAGTTGGCACGTACTGAAGGATATGATGCTGTAAGGCAAAACTCGAATGTAAAGATTAAGAGACGGACTCCACTAATTCTTGTTTGCCTCTTAGCGTTTCTTTACAAGTTAAGCGCTACAGTATCATGTCCTTCTTTCGCTCCAAGACAGCATATTTGAAATAAAAGGTCTATGAAATGAAGATATTAGGCACCGATCTGTTCCTCGAAGAAGAAGTGATCCGACACGGCACGGCATAAAACGAGCTCAGAAGAAGAAGAGATGGAGCACTTTTCAAGGCCTTCAATAGATGCCAAGAACAAGAAAACGCTGCGGAGAATCCAGAATTGTGCGCCTTTTGCCAGGAAGGACCACTCGCTCTTCAGGTCTAGTTGTCGCCATTGCACGCATGCGACGGAGAACGGCTCCGACGGAAGCACAAAAGCGATGTTAATTTTATCGCAAAATATTGCTATACCGTGCATTCGAATCGTTTTAGACTTCTTTTACTAGCTAATTCAAGCCCAAATGAACTGTCCCAAACTATATGAGCCAAATACAAAGTTTACTTCTGAATGCCGACGACAGTAGGCAATATAGATTTTAGCCGCAATATAGATTTGAGGTATTCAGGGGACAGGAACACACTGGCAAAAAATTGTTGGAGCAGGCCTGACCACACTGGCAATAGCAAAAAATCCCTTTTTCTCAGTTTCAGTTAAATTGCAATTGGCTCTTTTACAAAAAGAACGCCACGTGTATTACGTGAGCAGCTTGCAGATTGAACTTGCCAGAGATGGTACGGACGTAGCTTTAATGACTTTGAATGAGTTACGCAATGTGTATGTACAACTGTGATTGTTTCTTTTTGTCCAATGTACTACATATGTTTGTTACCTTGATTTGAAATTTAGGGAATTTCCAGTAGTTTTGATATGTACCGATTAAATATGTCAGTTACTAAGAATGGTAATATAGAAAAGTTATTGTAGTTCTGATGTTGATGTATGGTTTTTCCTTTATTGATGCCTTTACGTACTTCCTATGTGTTTTTTTCCTTTACGCGTTGCTTTCTACCTCTATTGTTGTAATTTCACACCACTGTATGCCATAGTCTGGTGCACGGATCTAGTCAAGTCCTTTCAGGCTTTTTGTCCGTGCACCAAACATCTGTCAGTTGTTGAATAAAAATTGAATAAAAATTGAAAAAAAAGCTCAGTTGGCGGCTGTCTAACATGAATTTTAGTCGTAGTGTTCGCTATCCGCTCTCATAGCGATGTAACAAAGACAAAATACGTACTACTATGACTCGGAAAGCTATAGTTTGGCGTTGGTCTACCCTGTGGGATTCAGTTAGCGAACGCTGCTTACGGTCTACACATAAGTGCACAGAAAGGTGAATTTTTTTATGAAAATAACATTGCGGCCCTAGCCTCAGTGCCGGCATTACGTCAGATTATAAGCCACACTTTAGACGTCACAGTGCAGTCGACGTGCCTGGCAAGCTAACGTCACGCAAACAGCTACTGAATAAGGTGGCGATCCGCCTCAACGTATGGCTCAACGCCACCCCCCCCCCCTCCCAAAAAAAAAAGGAATAGGGCACAGACAGCTTCACGTTCACTGCTTCGTATGACATTTATTCCCACAATTTGCGGGACGTGCCGTAATGTATACGTGTTAGCGATCATGCAGCCGATAATCTGGGCTTAATGTTGTCGACAACGAAATAAAGCTCACCAATAAGGAAACCTTCAGAACTGTTGAAAAAAGTCACGTGCGTTAGTAATCATTTACACATTTATATAAAAACGAAATAAAAGGTTAAACACATGTTATGCACAGAGTAACTAACGCAAGAGCTCCTAATCGCGCATGATCTTCTGCGGCATTTTGATGCCCAGCGTTGTTACTCCCTTTCACTGCTTTGAATAGTTGTATATGGGTGGTCGGCCTCCCGGCAGAGGAATGGAAATGAAATTTACAAATTCAAATGATGGCACACGATCTTCATTAAATAGTGAAACGTACGAATCACGCAGTGCACAAACATGCCATGTCTGAACTAGCGAATGAACTGTGGTACATAAGTGAATACTCATTGAAACTGCTTCTTTATATCCTCGAGACATCGACGTTAAAAAACCCGATAATATGTTTAGCTTCGTTAGTTCACTCTAACAAAAAATAAAAACCAACAACATCGTTCCTTGATTTGTTTTGCGAGTGCTGCCTTGATACGTGTGCGACTATCTTTAAAGAGACAGGTGAACTGTCTTTGGAGAATAGTACACTCTCGTTGGACAGGTGTAGGACACAAAAGAAAGTTAACGTCTCTCTTTTAAGAAAGTCATATACGTGGCAAGTTAGGACTATGCGAGAAGAGTAACACGTACTCCTTGTCTTTTTTTTTTAGATTTGTTACTAACTTTATGAATCCGCAACACTAACAAACACGCACAACAGACCACACTGAACGTGTGTGTGTTCTTTAGAATAGCCTGTATTGTGCGTTGGCTATGGATTGATCATTATACAGAAACCGTCTATATGTACAGAGCGATAAGATCTGGCCGCTCAGGTTACAGCTAGTGATAAGAATGTGGAACGTTCCCGGGTGGTTCACCGCTTACGTGGTCGTATTTGTACGAACAGCGACCTAGGCAGGCAATCGAACTAAAGTAACAATAAATGTACCTCTGGTAACAAGTTTCCGAGTTAGAACGAACGTGTTCACGAGAAAGATGAAATATATCTGCAGAAAGCGTTGAAAGCTTCCTTCGCGAAATCGTTGTGTTTGCGGCATTATCCATTGTCATGAAGCACACACATTTCGCGGCACTAAATGACGCCTCTATTTCACAGCTGAGTCGCCATTTCTGGGGCTGTTTCCTGCTAGGTCAATCACCAACTGTGGTTAACCTTTCCTATTTATCTTTTTCGGCATGACTAGCAGAACACAGCAAAAAACTGAGCACGCGTACGTTGCTGATGGCGCATCTACTCTTGGCGTTCATGATGTGGCATTGCTTCACGGGAGGATACATCAGTTTTCTGAACAAGCCCTTGATGGAACAGGCTCCGGACACTAAAGAGAGACTTCTCACTTTTCTTCGGAATGGACGTTTGCAGTTCTGCGTGAGCAAATACGCATTCGTGAATGGCGTACTCACGGTAAGCCTTTTTGCACCCTCTTATTTGGTGGTATTTGAAAAGCTTATTTTTTTAACGCGAAGGTTTTTTATTCCGGGGTCCACCAAGATTTTCATGACGTATTTCTGTCACAGAAGCACGTCACCGAAATGAACGCTATCACATGGCAAAGAGAAAAACTATAAGAAATGGTTCTGTTGACAGGACTCGAACACGACCTCTCGGTCAGCAACGATGGCTGGCGGGCGTTTAGCCCGCCGAGCTACCGCGAAACACATAACGGAGGCTACATGAACGCGCCTTTTATCTTTCACATTTTCCTCTCACAGTGCTCTTAGATGGATAGATGAATGCCATGAGCGTCCCCTTTATAACGGGGTGGTGACATGTGTGCCTCCGCAGTCAGCTCCGGCAACGCGCGCCGTTGCTGCGACCTTCCCATTCGGCGCGTTTCCAATAGGAGAATTTAAATTTGGCGCCTTTAGCCCAAACCTCGCTCATAGCATCCATTCATATCGAAAAATAGCTCTCCGACACCGCTCGCCTGGCTGTCGCGTCGCGTTCCCCGCTCGCTCTGTGAGAATTAACGGCCAGGCAAGAGGGAAGCGAAGACGCTCGTAACGTTTCTCTTCGCGTTTCACGACGCTTTGAAGTAGTGCATATGGAGTATCAGTGTTTACTATGTGCTTGTTGATGCCATCTTTGCGCGGGATTCACCATGTGCGGTGTCTAGGTATATGTTGACAATTTCAGCCACCGCAATGGTTCAGTCATGATCATGGGCGTTAGTCGTCGGTAAGGAGATGTGCCACTAGGCGTCAACGTGGGTGCGTCCACACGAAGCGGTTGTAGTGTCGCCGCCGGAGGTACCGTCCGGCGGGCTAGGAAGGCGGCTGAGCGCCGGAGCGCCCGCAGTTGCGTCAAGACAGCCGGAGAACGGGGATGGGACTGTAGTTTATTTACAAAGAGATTTGGTCATACGATTTCGTACATGAAATACCCGTTGTGTTGCGCTCTGCGTCACACAATCGAAACCGAAACTAGTAAGGCGCGACACCACATCATCTCCCCCTAAAAAGGAAAGGAGTTGTACTCTGTATATGACATTATACAGTGGTAAGGCACTGAAACGTTTGTATGAAGTAACACGTTGGCACACAATCCTTGAACATCTTGTAAGAAAATGTGCAAAAATAAGTAACATCATTATACAATAGTTATCACATGTAGGAATGTATTCTTTATTAGAACAATATTTATGTGACCAGAGTTGACGTAGTTTGACTAAACTTGATGTAATGGGTTTTTAGTTTTATTGCATGAGCCCATTTATGAACTAGTATAAGTAGTAATTAGGAACTTAGTGTCAGTCACCATTATATGTTCCCCCAAAAAAAGGATTATGCAGTAATATATGAAAGTAGTATATAAAGTAGTATATAAGTATGTGAAACATGAGTATTATGAAGAATATATATATCAAGGAACATAGTCCTTGTATCGTGTCGGCTTTCTTCGGTGCCGTCTGGGACGAAGGGGACGGTTAGTAGAAGAATTTGAGCCTTGGGGCTCACCTACACGCTCATCGGAGAGCGAACGCGGCAGAGTTTCAAGATTTTCCGTAGTCGGCATGTTAGTCGACGTATCTATCCCCCCTTCGAGAAGCATTGCACTGGCGCTGGGCACATCAGCCGATTGTTGTGAAGGTGCCTGCAAGGTGGTTAGTGGAAGTCTCACTAACTGTGGAACTGCAGAAGAACATGGAGGTGGGGAGGAATTATGTTGTTGCATAGACGATGTGTTAGGTGGAGGACATGAATTCTGTTGTGGAGTTGCATTCTGCTCAGCATGAACAACTACCAGCTTTGATGCATTCCAGACGTTGCCATCACTAAGGCGGAAGGAATTGAATCCAGTTTGACTAAGGATTGTATAAGGACCTCTGTATTTATTCTGCTTCCCTGGCAGACGAACTTTAACTCTGAGGCCCACCTGTAGCTTAGGAGGTTTTGCTCCACGCTTAGAATCAATGCGTTGCTTAGTTGCCTGTTGCTTGTGGAACACTCGTGTTCTCACAGGATCCAAACTTGGCGAAGGAGCGGAAGAGTTTGGGCGTAACCCTGCAATGTCAATTCCAGAACGCGGTTGGCGGTTATGCAGAAGTTGTGCAGGCGACAAGCCTGTAGTAGCTTGAGGCGTAAAGCGATATGTGCCTAAGTACTCTGTTACAGCTTGTTTCAGTGGGCGGCATTCAAGTTGAGCGAGCTGAATTTGCTCTTTCAAAACGCGGTTGAAGCGTTCAACTTGACCGTTAGATTGCGGATAGTAGTTCGAAGAGCAAAGATGCTGTATGCCTCTATCGGAGAGGAACTTCTCAAATATTTGAGATTTAAATTGTGGACCGTTGTCCGTGACGATTGCTTCTGGAAATCCTTCCCTACTGAAAAGTGCTGACAGAAATGTAATTACTGCGTCTGAAGTGACTGCATGGGTAAAGCAAACCTCAGGCCACTTAGAGTGGTAGTCAACTAATGTGATTGCAAATCTGCAGTCGAAAGGAGCACGTTCGAGTGGACCGACAATGTCCATGCCTAGCTTTTCCCAAGGTTTGTCTGGCCATGCGACAGGCTGTAAGGGTGCAAAAACTGGTTTAGCAGATTTATCTGCTGTTTGGCATACGACACAGTCGCGAACTGCACGTTCAACTTGGCTATCTAAGCCAGGCCACCACTATCTTTCTCTAAGTCGCTGCTTAGTCGTGACAATTCCAGGGTGACTTTCATGAGCCAACTGTACGAGTTTATTGCAGAGTGAAGCAGGAATGCTTACTCTATCTGCTCGGAAAACTAAGTTGTCTACACAAGACAGCTCATTTCTGATTGCAAAGTAGGGCAGTAGTTCTGGCTGAAGAGATTTCTTTTCTGGCCATCCGTTAGCAATGTACGGAATTACTTGTTGCAAAGTAGTATTCTCAGCAGTTGCTGCCTGTAGATCAGCTTTACTGATGCATGGAGTGACAAGTGAGATTATCTCTTCTTCCAAGTCTGATGAGACTGGAAGTTGCAAAGGCAGACGGGAAAGTGCATCTGCTACAACATTATTTGAACTTTTGCAGTACTGTACAGTGAAGTTGTAGTACAAAAGTCTGGCGCACCAGCGTGAAATGCGTAATGGGCGTCGGCCCTCTGATCCAGCAGAAAGTAATGTAGTAAGTGCTTGATGATCAGTGCGTAACGTAAAATGTCTACCCCAGAGGTATACATGCCATTTCTCGCAAGCAAAGAGGCATGCTAAGGCTTCACGCTCACCAGTAGAATATCTGCGTTCAGCAGGTGACAAGGTTCTCGAAGCAAAAGCAATTGTAATTAACTGGTCACCTTTGCGTTGTTGAAACACAGCACCCAAACCTATGTTAGAAGCATCAGTCGTTATGACTATCGGAAGCTTCTCGTCAAAGAGTTGAATGACTGGGTTTTGGTGGAAAGGAATGTGAAGTGCTTTGGCCGCCATCTTGCGTACCCGCTTGAAATCCGACCCTGTCAACTTGCGCGTTCGCGAACTCCTGCATTTCGAGTTCGGTACGCTCCTCTTCTTTGGCAATTTGTATTGCCTGATGTACAGTAAGGGTAGGTCCCAGCTGCAGAAGTCGTCTGCGGACTTGTTGTGCGGTAATTCCGCTGAAAAGCTGATCGCGGACCATGGCATTGACGGAAGTCCCGAAATTGCATCTGCTGGCCATCGTCTGTAGTGCAGAAACATAGTCAGTAACGGATTCCCCTGGTAACTGTTTGCGCAGTTTGAAGTAGTGACGCTCTAGTATTTCATTGCTCGGCGCCTTGAAGTGATTCTCGAGCAGCGTGAGCGCTGCGATGTACTCATGTTGCGTGCCTTCGTTCCGAGTGCCATCGCCGTTCTCCGCCTGTTCCTGGGCAGCTTGTAGCGTCCAATAAACATCCAGGCCTTCGACTCCCAGTGCATTCAGCAGGAGGCTCTTCTTCAGAGCGGGCCGGGCGGTGTCTCCGGCGGCAACGTCGACGTACGCCTGAAAGACACGGCGCCATTTAGCCCAAGGCACGGGAGGAGTGCCCGGAGTTTGTAAAAACGGCGGAGGAGGAATAGCGGCACTCATGCTGGAAACGTGGTTCACTGTTGAGTCGCAGTCGCCAGGATGTGTTGGCGAGTCACTGGTGCCAGCGAGCATTGGCAGTACGTGCACAGGGTGTGGCCGCAGTAGGGTGGGGCCGTAGTCCGTGCAGCTTGCAAGTGGGGTGGTGCCCCGTAATGCGGCGGAAAATGCCGGCGAAGTACGTAGAAGGCTTACATTGTTTTCACCTCGTCGCCACTTTGTAGTGTCGCCGCCGGAGGTACCGTCCGGCTGGCCAAGAAGGCGGCTGAGCGCCGGAGCGCCCGCAGTTGCGTCAAGACAGCCGGAGAACGGGGATGGGACTGTAGTTTATTTACAAGGAGATTTGGTCATACGATTTCGTACATGAAATACCCGTTGTGTGGCGCTCTGCGTCACACAATCGAAACCGAAACTAGTAAGGCGCGACACCACAGCGGTGCTATATCTTCCAAACAACAACAGAGATTGTGCAAGCTCTCGTATAAACAATCAACTACTTCTGTGATCACACGTTTCACTTTCGTGTTATACCGATTCCAATGACGGAGGGATCAGCCATCTTTTTTTATATACAACCCTACGCATAGCACCGCAGTAGTAGTCAAAGTGAGATCGAAGGTACAAGTTGTCATGAGAAGAGGTAATGTTAATTATTGTACATCTCTGTAGATCACGGAATAATACACCCAGACAATTAAGTCGTTTTCGATGGGTACAAAATCAACTAATTGACCAGTGAGACGAGTACGCATCATACTTTGAAGCTTTCGTTGCATAAAGTACTATGCGATGGCACAAAAATTTCGCAATTCGCTGTCTATTTCTAATATAGCCCTTACAAGCAGCTCAATGTGAAACAGGTGAATTGGTATCGCAAATATTTTCTAACAGGCAATATACGTTGTATACAGTGTCCTATTTAGGGTTGTCCAAACTACAGCCACAAAATCGTTATCAGCGATTATGCACCCACTGATTATGATACTGGCCTTCATTATTTGGAAGGTAAGGATGTAACGCGCTGCAGTCATTTCTTAAATACGTTGTCGCACAGTGTGAGGGCACTTCTGTCCCCTCGAGACGGAAGCGCCAGTCAGTATCAGCCATCGATAATAAGTGATGCTATTCAAGTGAAAGGCATTTGTGAACTTTATCGCAAACAGGCGATAAGCAACAATCTCATCGCACTTTTAGAAAAAATGTGCGTTGAACTCATGATAATGCTCCTTATTTATGTCAGCCTTCTTCATGTTAGAATTGAAAAACGCTTTTTACGCCAGCTGTTAGCCTGAACCAAAGAACTGTGTACTACGGGTACGTACATTTACTGTAGATATTGTTCTTTGTGCAATTAAAAGCAATTCAACGTCTCTTTTCAGTTAGCGTTTGAGACGGCATCCTGTTCTGCATTCTGATATTTGCATCCTCTTTTTGGGTGAATGTGTGTACAATTCCATCTTCAGTAATCATGTTGCCCTGAACGAATATCATGCGATCTTAAAAGATAAGCATTCTTCGTATAGACGTATGCGCATAAAATGTGTATAACTTTCTTGCTTTGTGCAATGGTGTCTTCGATTACCATTCACCGACTTTCCCCAATGGTGAATTCGGTTACTAGCCTGGGGTTTCGGTGGAAGTAAATAAATGCGTGTTATACTCTATTTAACGCCTGAGCAACCTTAAGGCCACGTTCCGATCTCTCTTGAGTAAAGGGCGGAGTGACAATGTGACAATTTGATAATGCGGTGCTCTCATGAATATTCACCTTTAAGAGCTCGTCAGAATGCGGAACATGTTCTTCGAGCTTTGCTAGATTAATAATGCTTTCGGCCCTACATCGAAATGCCCATGGTGTGCTTTAATGTTAAGTGGATTAATAAGCTTGAGGGTGAATATGGGCACAAGGTGCAATCTTTTTTCCGTAAGTTTTGAGTGACAATAAAATAACTGTCACTAATTTAGCAGTTCCAGCAGCACTGAATATAAGTGCCTATAACACGGCCAAAACATACTCTTGAATTCTTTGTAGCATTCGAGTCATTCGTCAGTGACGCTGCTGAAAAATTTAGTGCGAAACTGGTCGCAGTTTAAAGCAACCATCCCGGAAACCTGTCTCAAGCGGACCAGCGAACGACAAGCCGTCTACTTTGGGTCATCTTTCTACTTGGAGAACTACGCCGCTTCCTACGATGGCTTAGTTGAGATCTCCCGGGTTTTCCCTGATGACGTGATGTGCCCGGCATCGGTATTTCTTCCTAAGGCGTCGCCTTACAAGGAACTCCTGGATACAGTGTAAGACGCACCCCCCCCCCCCCCCCCCCCCCCCCCCCCCCCCCCACGCACCCAGCACTTGTACCATTGCTTTCATGCCCACTTGGCAGTAATGATATTACAGTAACTCGATTACTTTTTTTTTACACTCACGAATACTATAATGACTTACTTCGGGCGATTCATTTCAAGCAAATTCTTTATTCCTTTCCGGCTTCCTTCATAGTCAAATGTAGTGAGTGCGCTTTCGTTACGGCATAAAAATGGCCATATAAGGAACGAAAGATAACTAAGAAAACTTAATCCGAGTGTCAGATCTAAAGCGTGAAAACTTAACAAAAACCTCATAAATTTCAATCTATATGTTCTGTAAATTAAGTGTACATGAAATGATGTGTCAATGATGAACTTTTGTAAATGTAATTTCAACGTATTTTTATTACTTTTCAGAAGTATTATTAGTGAAATGTCATTACTCTCGGCCAGCTATAGTGCGTTGGGTAACTTCATAACATTCAAAAGCATGTAGGAAAGTAATTATTAATACAGTTTAATTACTTTTTAGGAGTAATTTTACCATCCCTGCTTTCGTGCCACATTTTAAGCTTTATTAAATCCATTCTATCCGTCGCTAGCAGCGGGCATCCGTATTTGGGATATAAGGTCTCTTTAAAAATTCCTTGTCGTTTCAAACCACCCTGAAGCTAGTTGGAAAAGTTTCGTGCAATAGTTTCACAAAAGGTTGCGAATTTATTTCGAACACGTTCTCTAGCTCTTTTATAATCAGCAATCGAAGATTTGTGAGCCGTTTCATAGAAGTTTCAAAAACGGCTTTCGCTAGTTTTAGCGCATGGTTAAAGTCTTCAGCGTGACACCTTTGTTAAATAGCGTTCATGTAAAACTCCTCCGCTCTTGAGTCTCGGAGATTTGAAGTTTAGAGCTGTGGTATCACCTCTACTGACTTTAGCGGACTCTTGATGACCCCGGCAGAACATTTCCTTAGCAACTTTTGAAATTCTTTGTACCTAATCTTGGTGAAGCTATTCCAAATAAATAGTCCTATATCTGCTAGCAGACTTTGCATAATTAAGGATACCTGAAATGACTAACATGGCATGTAGTGTAATGGTGGAGGTCAACGGCTTTTGTAGAAGTTGTTTGTTATAGTGAATTGCAAACATGCATGACCAACCAAGCCGAACTAATGCACTTCAATACATAATACTGGACATATATCGAAAGCCCGGAAAAAATTTCTATCACGATTTCAGCTACTGCTCTTTCTCATGTATGGACACTTAAATTGCTAAACTCCCGGCTACAAGTAATATTGGCAATAGGGTTTTTGGGTGGACAAGCTGATGGTGGCCTATCTCAGATTTGCAATGCAAGTCGCATGCGTACTTGCGTGATCTCAGCGCGATGAGGAAATTGAATAGTGTTTGCTGAATGAAGGATCACCCTGAGCTTAAGCGCCATATGTGAGCATCAAGTCACAGGATCACGGTTTTGGCAATTAAAGTGCGCATTTTTTCTGGCTAATTATAGCCTGTTGTACCTCGTTTTGTCATAATAGCTTTTTACTTCACCAATGACTCCATCTTCAGTTCACTAAATCATAACCGCTTTCTTTTATGCTTTTCGTTCCGTTTTATTAATGAATGGACAAACTCACAAATAAATCGTGACTATTGATTGAATATCCAAAGCACCAGTGGAGCTGTAGAAGAAATCGATTTTCCATGATAGTTTTGCCGATGGATTTTATTTAACACTCACGCAATATTACATGTGAGCGATACACTGCGGCTCTGAGTTGAGTCAGTTGTGATGGGTAGAAACCGCGTAATTTACAAACTCGAAGAAAACGAGCAAGTTTGCTGTGTAGTCTTCACCCACGAAAAGGCCATGGCGGGTCATTCAGTCGCTGCTCGGACATCCTCGGCACTTGAACCGCTGGTTGCCTGACTGCTATGAAAGCAGGCATACACAGTTTGCTAACGGGAAACTTCATTGGGCAGAGACACTTAAAGAAACTGAAAAAAAAAACTGAAAGAAGCCTAATAACTGGAGGCGCGTCGAACCTTTTGGAATGAAAGTCGACGCTAATGTAATTACACATTTTTCTAGGAAGGAATGTGCAACCTGTGACGATGTATGCATACTCTGACCATTCGTGTATCCCACTCCCCTATCACTCTACCATCCGTGAGCTTCGTTGCAGCCGTGTTGGATGAAACAGCTGCGCTAGACACTAATGCATCAATTAAAGGTGAAGCGCTCCACCCTTATATATTGCACCAGACGCTTATACGTTGTCCAGAGCCGCGCCTTCGCACTCGCTGTATTATAGACGACCCAATGAATCACTGGGTTGAGTACACGCATCTATTGCACGCGCTTAGCACCAATCCCGAGAAACGCAGTGCCTTCGCAGGCGTCATGCTGATCTGGCCGCGTGCAACTACTCTTCATTCTTGAAACGCGAGATTCACTGGTCGCGGCTTTATGAACACCACAAATTATTTATTTATTCATTTACCATTTCGTACCGCCAGCTTGTTTTACAAGCTATAGGCAAGAGTTAGTTGTACACAAGAAAATCTTGAACAAAAGCAGTGAACCTGAATAAACAATGACATTCCATAAAACACACGGGACACCTGAAGTGAAAATATTGACAGAAATGCAGAGCTCAAAAGAAGAAATCAGAGAAATCTAGGAGAAGTAGCAAAAAAAAGAAAGATAAAAATGGCAAGAATATGCAATACTACATGCACACGCAATGGTCTGCCTCAACGGAGGTGTTTTTATTTTTTATCTATATCGCATACGATCTGGAAAGGGACATTCAGCACGGAAAAAACCTCGATTAATATTCAGGTATTTGAACCGGAAGACATATGCAGTGTCACTAGCCGCACCTACTTTATGATAACCTGTGAGCGTTACCACCCATTCCACCGGGGGAGTACTGCTAATTAATCGCACCATGCCTTTACGCGACCCAAAACTAGATGCAAAATCTTGCCCTTCGCATTAGTCTCTTTACATGGCAATTTCCTTTAGGTATATTGATGCTATTTTGTATTTTTGCATCTTCACTTACTCAAGTTATCTTTTTTTCACTTCTCTGTACTGCAGGGCAATGAGGATAATCGCGACTGGACTGAAAGACAAAATGTCTAAACGATACTGGGATCGTGCCTAGCCGCGGTCAAGAACCATTGCCTCTGAAGATGTCTGGCACCCCCTGCAAATGAATGCGTTCATGCTCTCGTTCATGGTTTTGGCGGCGGGTCTTGCTATCTCCTGGGTGGCATTCCTTTGTGAATTTTTCTCTGCACTGTGATGAAACTGCGACGACATTCGCCACGCCATATCCAACAAGGAGGAACGTGTGTTCTCGCATCCCAGAAACGTTTGCTTTCTATAATCAATTCAACTATCAAAGGACGAGCCGAATACCATAAATGGCCGTGAAAAGAGGTATATCTGCTGACCTTTGCCTATAAATATTATCTACGCAAACACGCAATACAAATTTTTGTTGCAAGAAGTGTGCAGGCACGATGTTTCAAACACTGCACGCTAATCCACCTGAACTCGACCGAGAATAAAGCTTCTGTGATTGTGCACAATTTGGGAAAGCGTCCGTAGTGACCATTGTCCAAAGTGTCGATTGCTGCATCCAACTACTGCGAAATACGTTTCATGGAACTGTCACGAAATACAAGGAATACTAAAAGTCCTGTTATTTACGTCATGAACAGCGTTCTATCAGAATCCGTCATTTCGTATAAAAATCGGAGGCAACCCTGGGCCTTGTTCTAGATGTCTGGTAGATGCACTCGCACCTCGGCGTTAGTGTGCCCAGGTGTATGCCTTGGTTTAACATTGTAGTTCGTCGCGTTGCCGAAGCAGATCTCAGAGGCCACATAGTAAAGCAGCGCGTGGTTGAGATACGCTCCGCTAGGTGCCGCAACGATCCTAGCAACTCAGAAGAAAACCGCAGTTCTTTCACTTAACTCATCCAATTTATTTGCATTAATTATCCTGATAGGTAATTGGGCCTTGTCTTAAGTAAACTTACGTTCCCACATCGTATGTAGCGAGTATAACTACTACCTTGGACCAGAACCATACATTTCGTGCAAGTTTCATATTTTTAAAACGTTTTTCTGAATATTCGGAAAGCCGTAAGTACGTGCCCCACTGGAAATGCTTGGCAAAGAAACAAGAATGCTACTCGTTGCTCGTGCCAGTAATACATAGCCGTTCATATATCTTCTAATCTAAACTGCGCAGTACACGCTAAAAACAAGATTAACATTGCCAAACTTATGCTTGGATACTTCCGTCACATCGTTTCCGCTGATCCTGCCTCAGTAAAATAAATGCTTTACATAACCTGAATACGACAAAAATTTCAATAGGCTGCTTCAGCGTAGGATCCTATGCATGCAAAGCTAACCAATGTCCTGAAGCGTGTTCAGGATAACTCTGGTCGTTTTATTCTCCGTATCTACAATCGCAATGCTAGAGAAAAAAAAAACCATGAACTAAGGCGAACTTTTACTTCTACACAACAATCACTTAATTATATCATGAAATTTGTCCTGTGCTTCTGCTGCGGAGAACGTCTCCCGTGTCTCACGACCACGCACTGTGGATTCTCTGTGGTGCAGGCCGCCTATGGAACGCTTTGCGCCACAGCATTGAAGAGAATGCTGAGTAGGGGCTCTTAACGTTAGAGTACTCTGTCATGACTTTATTCTGCTGTACCTGGCCTGAAGTTTGCATAATCGACGACGCAGATACGGGAAGGAACCAGTAAACGTTTCATGGACCGATCAGACGCTCTTCCTCTTTCACGAAATTAATTTTCTTTCATAGGAAAGAAATAGCATCAGCGCTGCTCTATATCCAATTTGATATGAGTCGACGAGTGTCCAGAACTGTTGAATGGCTTAGCGCGATAGCGTTAAGGAGCCCGTGCCGCAGGAATTCCGGCGTTGGCATCGTTGGTTGTGAGCGAAAAATCATCGTTGTTCGTGACCGCGAAATCACCATGGATGCAAATAATAAAAGGTAATGTGGCCGAGGTGGATTCGAACCCCGGCTTTCGGCGTGACAAAGGAGGTGTTCTACCACAGAGCCACGCCACTGCTTGAAACTGCACTGAAAGTGACTTTCGTGCTTCACAAACATACGCGTCCTGTGTACAGGCGACACCGTACGAGATGTAAAATCGCAGTAAAACGTGGTGCAAGCGTACATTGCCACCCGGCGTCACAGCATGTGAATTGCGTAACGAGTTGGTGGTTTAAAGGCCCCCACCCATTACAAACGTTACTGCGCGTATTCCCTTACGAACACGTAATGGGTACATCGTCAACTTCGAAAACGTATCACGCGCGTAATTGCTGGTGGTTTAAAGCGTGCCACCCATTACAAAGGGCATACACATTAGTGCGCGCATTCTTTTACACACACGTAGTGGGTACGCTGTTGTCATAAAAGTGCTATTGAAGTGGGCGGAAACCTTTACCTTTGTTAGAGGTATGTCGTGTGTGTATGCGTGCGTGTGTCTGTGTGTGGCTGGCTGGCTGGGCGACTGAACATAATGGCAAGCGAAATAGAGCGCAATGAGGATGGGGCCGGATATTGCTATCGCGTTCAACCCTTAAAGGCGATGCTTAAGCGTCGCCCAATTTTTAGTTGGGTCGCATTGAGAGAGCTAAAGAATGTTTCCACTTGAGTTTCCGATTAATCTGCTTCGCCTTGCCAGCGTTTTTAAATTAACCTAAAAACGTTGGCCTTGCTTATCATATGGTAGCTTGCAGCGATCGCGGCGGCTTGGAACAAAGCGAGGAATAAGGCAATGACCTCGAGTACACTCGGAAGCCCAGCTTTCGAGCTTGTCCTGCAACTTGATCTACCGGACCAGGGAAATGGTCAAGGTTCATGGTTTTCTGGACTAATAAAAGCGCGATATGATTATGAGAGACCCCGTAGTGGAGGGCTCCGGAAATTTCGACCATCTGGGGTGTACCTAAATTTAAGCACACGCGCCTCAAACATTTTCGCCTCCATCGAAAGTGCGGCCGCCGCAGTCGGGATTGGACCTCGCGATCTGGGTTTTCTGCACTACGGAGACTGAAGTGACAGCCGGGCTAGTTGCTGGTTTTGAGTCATCTCAAACAGACTTGCGCAAGGCCAAATACAACACTCGGACAGCAAAGAAGCACACACGCGCAGCGCTGTTCATTTCTCTCCCTCTCTTCCTCCCTCTCAGCAAGGATGAGTTCACAGATTTGTACACGCGCACAAACAGCTCAACGTCGTTATACTATACAATTGAAAATATTTATTACACTCATATGAATCCATCTCGCCAGCTGCTATAAGTAGCCGCTGCCAAAGTAATCGGCAGGCAGCCTTCTTGAACTACATGCAGAATGAGACAATGTCCGTCTATTCCAAAAATGTTTAGGTATTGTTCAGCATAGTAATGCACTTTTAGTGCGCGCACGTGGTTTTAACACCAAGAGATGTCACGTGCCGTCGCGTAACAAGCACGCGATATTCAGGCACGCCGAAAGTTTTTGACGAACGGCGAAGAACCAATGACGAAAACTATGCCGTATTGAAAATAGCGTACTTTCTTATCTTTTATGCAGTCGTGTTCGAGTGGTCATTACGCAGTGGACAATTTTGGGGTCGTTTGTTGCATCGCGTTACGAGCAGGTGCCGTGTGTATGACCCAGAAAATTTCGACCAGTCATAAACCGCTAACGAACCATTGCGGAAGGAAAGAAATGGGGGGTATTTTTACGTTATTATCAGCCGTTCTTTTTTTTTTTTTTTAATTTGTTCTTACGCCGCTTGCATAGGCGTTAGTACTTAGAAGGGCAGGAAGGCCTTCCAAGCAAAGTGGAAAACAGCGCAATACAACGAAGACCAAGACCAAACAGAACCAGCGTTGTTCAGC
This sequence comes from Rhipicephalus sanguineus, assembly GCF_013339695.2. Classification (NCBI taxonomy): domain Eukaryota; kingdom Metazoa; phylum Arthropoda; class Arachnida; order Ixodida; family Ixodidae; genus Rhipicephalus; species Rhipicephalus sanguineus. The sequence goes on from NC_051183.1 coordinate 96,861,149, forward strand.
GCTAGTCCTGTTTGGTCTTCCTTGTCTTCTATTATTGCGCTGTTTTCTACTGTGAAGTTCGCACACTCCAAGCAAAGTTGCAAACACAAATTCGATGAGTATAAAGAATTTACAATGCCCCTATTACCACAAATTCTTGCTTAAAAAGAACTTGTGGTTGATATGTTAACAATAATAGTAATATAACAATAATAATACTAACTGCGCTAGAAACACTATTTCTACTGTATAGGAGTCAAAACAAGGCAAAATATACGATACCTAAACCTAAATACCTGCAAGAAAGTGCAGTACTAATGGGGAAAAGGAAATGTACAGTCACTGTTGCCTACATTAAAAAACGCAGTTATTAGTGAGCAACGCCTAAACGTTAACGAATCTCCATTGCATGATACAAATGTATACTACAGCGAAGGCCGCCACCGGCACCATTGTATTTATTCATAAAGTCAATAAAACTTCTGCTGGGCCTGGACGGTACATAGCTTTTAAGATGAAAACTTCAGCCGAACCCCGACGGACCACAAAGAATAGATGAGACAAGCACAGCGCCAGTGCTTGTCTCATCTATTCTTTGTGGTCCGTCCGGGTTTGCGCTCAAGTTTTCATCAAGCATAACGTAGTATGGGTAACTTATAAAAAGTGTTGCTTGCAATACTATTACATGCATAGCATGTATATGTATGGTTGTCTCAGTATATGCTATGTAGGACTGTACTGTACCTTTTCTGTAATGTTATTGAACGCTGCTAACCAAATTTTATCTATGTATATGAAGAATCACATCAAACGAAGTGCGAATTAAGTTCTCTCTCTCTCTCTCTCTCCCCCCCACTCGCGAACAAGTTGGTACGCCACTGCCTTTCCCTTCCCTCTATGAAACACGCCGGAACTTTTCCCGCTTGAACTTACTTAATAGAATACACTATAGCGTTATTCTTGGCATGCTTATTTTATCACCACAATATTTCTCTCACCAAATTAATGCTCGCCGTAAGGTAGGTATTCTATTTTGTAAAACCTGAACATTTTGCGAATCTTTTATACCGAGCACAGCAACTGAGTGAAACCACCCTCCCGATGAAATATTGCCACGCCCAATTCTTGTTTTATTTTGAATTATTCGGGTTTGACCAGCAAGGACGTTTATCAACGATCGACGCTGCCCGCAAAGCAGTGTTCGAGAAGCTTCTCGAGATTAGTAGATCGTTTTGTTCAGATTGCGCGCCGCCCGTGAATGTTCTAGCTTTGTCGAGAGATAATGCCGCCACCAGCGATATTGCTGGAAAGTTCGATAGCGCCTATATAAAAGCCGACGCGCTTGACCGCTTGTCAGTTGATCGACGGAAGACGCCCTGTTCGCCGCTATCATTGTACAGCCTGTATTGCTGTAGTTCTCATTTTCCGGCCACAAGTTCGGCCAAATAAACAGTTTCATCCTGCAAACGCCGACTGCTGTCTTCGTCGACGTCACGACCACGTGACATCTGGTGGAGGTGCTGCTTCTTCCATGATCCGACGCCCCCGCGGACCGCTGACCCAAGCCCAAGCCGCGAGGAGGACGACGGCAAAGAAAACCCGGATCGTCGAGCAAGCCGCAGGCAACAAGGTCTACCGCCAGAGCACGGGCCTCTACCTGAAAAGACCCGGCAAACAAAGATCCTGACCTCGACCACAGCGACGATGACAGACGCTGTGCCGCGCGCACCGATCCTTCTCCGGACGCGCTAGGAGCCGCCAACCTTCCGCGGATCGTCGTTCGAAGACCCGGAAAGCTGGCTCGAAGCCTACGACCGAGTCGCCGTTTTTAATGCCTGGACCAGCGAAGACATGCTACGGCATGTCTATTTAGCTTTGGAAGACGCCGCTCGTACTTGGTTCGAGAACCAAGAGCGAACCCTGACAACGTGGGACATATTTCGCGCCAGGTTCCTCGCCACGTTCACGAGCGTCGTTCGCAAAGAGGGGGCTGAGGCTCTGCTCGAGACCCGCGTGCAGATGCCGAACGAAAACGTGGCGCTCTTCGCGGAAGAAATGGCCCGGCTGTTCCGCCACGCTGACCCCAATATGCCTGATGAGAAGAAGGTTCGTTTCCTCATGCGAGGAGTAAAGGAACAGCTCTTCGCTGGACTTATGAGGAGTCCACCGAATACCGTCCAGGAATTCGTCTCAGAAGCCACGACCATCGAGAAGACGCTAGAAATGCGCACCCGCCAATATAATCGCCGATCAATCCAAGACAGCCCCGCTGTTCATGCGCTCGGCTCCGACGACCTGCGCGAAACAATCCGAGCGATCGTGCGAGAGGAACTGCGCAAGCTGTTGCCCTCACCCCAGCCTCAAGTGGACTCCATCGCAGACGTCGTTCGAGAAGAAATCCAGCAATCGCTGGGCACCCTTGAACCGCCACAGCCTCAGCCGCAAGCCTTGAGCTACGCTGCTGCAGCCCGACGCTACGCTCCCCCGCCGCACCCGCGTCAAGACACCGCATCGACGCAGTTCCGTCGCCAGACACCGCCGCAATCATCGACGCCCTACCGCCCACCTGGCGGCCAGCACTACACCCCGAGGAAGACCGACGTTTGGCGCGCCCCTGACAACCGCCCGCTCTGCTACCACTGCGGGGAGGCCGGCCACACGTACCGCCGCTGCCAGTACCGACAGATGGGGCTACGCGGATTCGCCGTGAACGCGCCGCGCCCGCAGCCAGGCGAACGGCCTCGCGACATCGACGACTACCTCACTGGAACACAGTGGCAACAACGACGACCTTCCCGCTCGCCGTCGCCCGGCCGCTACATGTCACCGCACCGCCGGCAGTACACTGGCCCAAACCGGGGTCGGTCGCCTAGCCCGTATCCGGAAAACTAAGGGCAACAACCGATGGAGGTGCGGTTGCTGAACGACGAAACGTTGAAGATCCTCTGCCGTCGACGACGACGCCGCGACGAAGTTCCGAGCCCCCGCCGCACGCCGAACGACGTGCTGAAGACGAAACCTTGCGACCCGTGGAAGCAGACCTGACGACGCAACGCGGAAGCAGCGGTGCAAACCGACGTAGCCGTGACCCGACGCCGCGACGTACACGCAACGCAAGACGGCGGACTAGCGACCTCGACGTACTATTCGACGCACACAACGTTACCGCTCTCGTCGACACTGGGGCCGACTATTCCGTCGTCAGTGGGTCATTCACCGCGAATTTAAAGAAGTTAGGACGGCTTGGGAAGGTCCTCAAATCCGCACCGCTGGAGGTCATTTGATAACGCCGGCTGGAGTCTGCACAGCAAGAGTCAGCATCAGCGACCGAACCTATCCTGCGAGCTTTCTTATCCTGCAGCACTGTTCCAGGGACGTGATACTTGGGATGGACTTCCTAAGTGAACACGGTGCCGTATAGACCTGAGATCTGAGTCAATAACATTAACCTCAGAAAAAGCGCTGCCGCCACACACGACGCCAAGAAAGCCCGTATTGAATGTGATAGAAGAGCACGTCACCATTCCGCCTCTCTCAAGCATCATCATTTCCGTCGGCACCGAAGAACACGCAGACCTTGAAGGTGTCATCGAGGGCGATCAGCACCTACTTCTCAACTGTCAGATTTGCGTCGCAAGAGGCATAGCCGAGCTGCGTGATGGCAAAGCAAAGGTAGTGCTGACAAATTTTAGCCACGAATATAGGCACTTCAACATTGGTACGACGGTCGCCTACATCAACGAATTCGTGGAATCCAGCAATGCTCTCGCCCTCTTCGATGCTACCGAACCTGCTTCGACGAATTGACGAAACCAACCAGATTTCGACGTCAACCCGAGCCTCCAGAAGCACGAGCAAGACCAGCTAAAAACCCTGCTCCTACAATTCAAAGACTGCTTCTCGTCGTCGTCAAGAATTCGACAGACCCCAGTCGCGAAACATCGCATCATAACAGAAGAAAGTGCCCGACCAATCCGTCAGAGCCCGTACCGAGTTTCGACGCGAGAACGCGAGGCCGTCAAGAAACAGGTCGACGAAATGCTACGCGACGACATCATCCAGCCGTCCAAGAGTCCGTGGGCGTCACCTGTGGTGTTAGTGAGGAAGAAGGATGGAACCCTACGTTTTTGCGTCGACTATCGTCGCCTGAACAAGGTCACGAAGAAGGACGTGTACCCTCTCCCACGAATAGACGACGCCATAGATCGACTCCACAACGCCAAGTACTTTTCGTCGATGGACCTCAAGACCGGTTACTGGCAAATCGAAGTCGACGAGAGAGACCGAGAAAAGACTGCCTTCATAACACCAGATGGCCTGTTCGAGATCAAGGTCATGACCTTTGGTCTTTGTTCGGCGCCCGCGACTTTCCAACGCGTTATCGATACAGTACTGGCCGGCTTGAAGTGGCAGATGTGCCTTGTGTACTTGGACGACGTCGTTGTGTTTTCCTCAAACTTCGACGAACACCTTCCACGCCTTGAAGCTGTACTTCAAGCAATCAAGACCTCCGGACTCACCCTGAAGCCTAAAAAGTGCCGCTTCGCGTACGAGGAGCTCTTGTTTTTGGGTCACATGATCAACAAGAATGGTGTTCGCCCGGACCCGCGGAAAACAGCTGCCATCGCTGCCTTCCCGCCACCCACCGATAAGAAGGCCGTACGCCGTTTTCTCGGCTTGTGCGCCTACTACAGACGCTTCGTCAAGGAATTTTCACGAATAGCCCAGCCACTAACGCACCTGACGAAAACCGACGTGCCATTCAAGTGGGAAACGGCGCAAATCGAGGCATTTCAAGAACTTAAACGACGCGTTCAGATGCCTCCAATACTAGCGCATTTCGACGAAGACGCCGATACGGAAATCCACACCGACGCAAGCAGCCTAGGACTCTGCGCCGTCCTCGTGCAGAAGACTGACGGGCTGGAGAGGGTCATCAGTTATGCTAGCCGGTCGCTATCAAAGGCAGAAATCAACTATTCCACAACGGAAAAGGAGGGCCTGGCCATCATCTGGGCTACATCGAAGTTTCGCCCCTACCTCTACGGCCGGCCCTTCAAAGTTGTGAGCGACCACCACGCCTTGTGTTGGCTAGCTAACTTGAAGGACCCTTCCGGTCGCCTCGCACGGTGGAGCCTACGACTGCAAGAATTCGACATTCACGTCGTTTACAAGTCCGGAAGAAAACACTCTGACGCCGACAGCCTGTCTCGTGCCCCCGTGGAACCACCGCCGCAAGTCGACCAGGATGATGACTACTTGTCGGGAACTATGAGTGCCGACGACTTCGCTGAACAACAGCGATCCGACCCGGAACTCAGAGGCCTTATGGAATACCTCGAGGGCAAGAACGCCGTCGTTCCGAAAGTGTTCAAGCGAGCACTGGCGTCGTTTTTCTTACGCAACGGCGTTCTCCAAAAGAATAACTTCTCGCCACATCGAGCCAAGTACCTTCTCGTGGTGCCTCCAGAATTGCGACCAGAAGTCCTCGAGGCCCTGCACGACGACCCGACAGCAGGACACCTCGGTGTTTCCCGAACGCTGGCAAGAGTACAGGAAAAGTACTACTGGCCGCGCCTTGCCGCCGACGTCACTCGCTACGTAAGGACATGCCGAGACTGTCAGCGACGCACGACACCGCCAACAAGACCAGCGAGCTTTCTTCAGCCGATCGAGCGACCACGGCGACCGTTCCAGCAGATCGGGATGGACCTCCTGGGGCCGTTCCCAACGTCGACTAGCGGTAATAAGTGGATCGTCGTAGCTACCGACTACCTGACCCGCTGCGCCGAAACAAGGGCCCTACCTAGAGGCAGTGCTGCCGAGGTAGCGAAGTTCTTTGTTGAAGACATCGTTCTGCGTCATGGCGCCCCAGAGGTCCTCATCACCGACAGAGGTACGGCGTTTACAGCGGAGCTAACTCAGGCGATCTTGAGGTACAGCCAGACAAGCCACCGCCGGACCACTGCCTACCACCCTCAAACCAATGGCCTCACCGAGCGGCTAAATAAGACCATCGCCGATATGCTGGCCATGTACGTTGACGTCGAGCACAAGACGTGGGATGCCATCCTTCCGTACGTGACCTTCGCATACAACACCGCTGTGCAAGAAACGACGCAGATGACGCCGTACAAGTTGGTCTACGGACGGAGCCCGGCAACGACGCTCGACGCAATGTTACCAAACGTGACTGACGAGGAAAACATCGACGTGACCACCTACTTACAACGTGCCGAAGAAGCTCGACAGCTCGCCCGCCTGCGCATCAAGACCCAGCAGTACACCGACAGCCGTCGCTACAATCTTCGACGACGCTTCGTGGAATACCATCCCGGCGACCGTGTTTGGGTCTGGACGCCTATACGCCGACGTGGGCTAAGCGAAAAACTCCTTCGGCGATATTTCGGGCCATACAAGGTTCTTGGACGCCTCAGCGCTCTTGACTACGAGGTCATCCCGGACGGCATTACGAACTCCCAGCGACGCCGCGCACGACCTGAAGTCGTCCATGTCGTGCGCCTTAAGCCGTTTTTTGCGCGTTAGCGAACCTGGGGACTCCACATTTCCTTTGTTATTGTAATTTATTTATGTGTGCACTTGTTTTTTTTCTCTCTTCTTTGTTCTTTCACAAGCCTCTGGACGATGCTTTTTTTCAGAGGGGGGCAATGCCACGCCCATTCTTGTTTTATTTTTAATTATTCGGGTTTGACCAGCAAGGACGTTTATCAACGATCGACGCTGCCCGCAAAGCAGTGTTCGAGAAGCTTCTCGAGATTAGTAGGTCGTTTTGTTAAGATTGCGCGCCGCCCGTGAATGTTCTAGCTTTGTCGAGAGATAATGCCGCCACCAGCGATATTGCTGGAAAGTTCGATAGCGCCTGTATAAAAGCCGACGCGCTTGACCGCTTGTCCGTTGATCGACGGACGACGCCCTGTTCGCCGCTATCATTGTACAGCGTGTATTGCTGCAGTTCTAGTTCTCATTTTCCGGCCACAAGTTCGGCCAAATAAACAGTTTCATCCTGCAAACGCCGACTGCTGTCTTCGTCGACGTCACGACCACGTGACAATATCACCAATCGGTGATGATCAATGTTTTCGCGAGGCACTAATCACTATTTTATAAGTATAGCCTGCTAGGCATTTGTCGACTATTATAATTACTCCTCTAATTTTGTTATCGTTTTGTTTTCGTTTTAACCATTTCCCCCTCTAATGCTCATTGACTTGAGGTTAAATAAATAAATGAATCATTTATTTGCAACATCTGTGTTGAAGACTAAGTAAGAGAGAAAAATTTGAGCACTTATTTGCATGTTATTTTATATACAAATTAAGAATACGTATTGTTCAATAATAAAAACTCAAGTCATAATACCACTTATCTTCTTATATGGCTATGAAAATGGCGATAAAATTAATGGTATGGCTAAATTTGACTGAGTTCTGGCTCCTCTTCAACTCTTTTCAGCGGCAACCTTGAATACGAGCGGTATCGCGATTGTTTTTTCTCTATTACATCGAGGACTAACGTTTCTGATCTGGAGACCAAGCGCTGTAGATTATGCATAGTATGTCGCGTGGTAGCCCGTAGTGTTTTGTATCCCCGAATCTTTTAGAGCGGGAAACCCGATACAAATGAGCGGTACCATTGTGGCCACAAGTTAACAGGATATTTTAAGATTCGGAGAACCGATGCAAATGAGTGGTGCAATTAGTACAAATCAACTGACTCTTTTAACAGTGAGAAAACCAATTGAAATGAGTAGGACAACTCTGAGCACGAAGTCACCATGTTTTAGGAGCGGGAGAGATAGAGAGATAGCATTTATTAGAAGGCAGAGTGGCCTGAGCTATATGCGCTCTAGCCTGCTACTCTGCACGGGAGGGAAGGGAAGGGGGGAAAAGAGTGATGAAGGGTGATAATGGGCGTGGGAAGAAGTGATGCGTATGTACAATAATCACATAACAAAATGGTGTAGCTGCAGTCTGAAGTCCAGTCCTGTGGCCTTACGAAAATCTACATCTGCCATTGCAGCAGTTGTTGACACTGTTCGCTCGCACATTGTTGACAAAATACCACTTTCGCTTAGTGTTGCCACACCGAATCTTGCCCGGGTTGAAGCCAGCGCATTTCATTGCGGCACGTAACGTCGGCAGCACAAAATTGTTGCCCATAGGCAACATTAGGTCCCTTCTCGGGTGAACCGGAAAACCGATAGAAATGATTGGTGTCATTGTGAGCACGAGTTAAGGGAGCCTTTTAAGAGTGGTAAAGCCAATACAGCTCAGCGGGACCAGTGTGAGCACAAGTTGGCAGTATTTACATGTTGACGGGAGTCTAAACCGCACTCCCACCAACCCCACCAACGTCCCAATCCCTGTCCTTAATCCCTGTCCTGACCGCGCCTGCAGGCTGCGATGCCGTCTGGTGGGCGAATCCCAACACAATTCCTCTCGCCCTCAGGGAGCGCTCCTCGCTCACAACACCAGAAGAGCGTTCTAGTCTGGAAGGGCACTAAAAGAAGCGTGTACCACTACCACCAACTGAAACGCGTGTTCAACATGAAATTTTTATGGTCTCAACTTCGCTGACGTGCACAATGTTCTACGACAACTTTGCGCTTTGTAAAAAAGAGGACTGTTATTCTAGGGCCACGAATTTCAAGATGTCTTTATACAAAGTTTGCGCTTATTAAATTTCTTTCGCATCGCCGATACAGCGCGTTTAACTGATTCAGATATATTCGCGTCCTGCAAGCATGCATGTTTAGACACACGCTTTCAGAGCTTGTGGGCGCTGGTCCCGCCAAGAAAACTAATTTCGTTCTATTGAATTATTTCTTTGTTGCGACGATCACCTTACGTGAAAGAGCGACGGTAAGTTTCCTCTTTCAGTCGTCACACAATTGTTTAGGCTACTTGGAAGGCTTGGCGTAGGCTTACAAACGAGAAGGAAAAAAACGTGGTTGATCCCTCCGTCATGTAATCGTTATAATGCGAAAAGTGAACCTTGTCTTCACAGGAGTAGTTGATCATTAATTGTACATTGATGTATGAGAGCTTGCACTCTATTGGTGTTTGACGTGGATGCACCTACGTTGACGCCCCGTGGCACATCTCCGTCCCCAAGACTAACGCCCATGATCGTCATTTAACCCTTATGGTACCTGAGGTAGGTAACACACACCTGGACACATGATATGGTGAATGCCGCGCAAAGATGACATGAACAAGCACATAATACACACTGGTACTCGATACGCACTCATTCAAGGTGTCGTCATTTGACGAGAGAACACCCTCGAGTGCGCTCCCCAGTAATAACGTAACCTAAGCGTGTGTTCATCCATATACCAAAGAGCGCTCCAGGAACTCGAGAGGCAGAGTTGGTACCTTGAGCCGTGAACACTGGAAGGCGTTCCGCTTGCCGCTGGCGTCGCTATAGCTGCACCTAAGCACGTGCACTGCACCACATTCGCCCGTCGACATCATTGCCTTTCTGGGCCACCTATTGCAGCGGTTCTGTTACTCCGTGAAATCACACTCGAAACAGTAGGTGGTGGTAAAACACCGTTGGTGCATATGGAAGCTACACTACCCTGGTGACGGGGCGTCACCACGCTAACACGACGCGAAAAGCAAAGCACCTACTGGCGCCACCGAACCGAGTCACCATGTACGGCGCATTGCACCGCCTGGATAGTTTCCTTCAATAGGCAGCTTTAGAATAGGGTACGCAAAGCCTTGCATTAGCGTTTCTCGCCACTGCACACGCATCATACGCCATACTCTCGGGTACCCGCGTTGAGTTACGAAAATAGCGCATCGTATCCAACGAACGATAACCCTGCGTACGCTATTCTAAAAATATCTAATTATGTACCGAAAACGTCCGTTGCGCTAAAACTACCAAAGCGCTCCCTGTCGGCGTTAGTTAGTGTCATCATGTAGTACTTGACTTCATCCCTCCCAGACGGCTACACCGCCAAGATCACTGCGAGAGGGGAAGGTGTGATAGATATGAGGTGCCTTTGAAGAGCCTCGTGCATGCGCGTCTGTCGCGCAGTGCGCAGAACGCCCAACACCTATCGTCGCGGACCAAGAGGTCGTTGGTTCGATTCTGAGGTCGTCCAAGTCAGCGAAACATTTTCATTGTAATCAGGAGTGCTTTTACTTGGGCTATTCAAATAGCATACTGTATTTTTGTTAGATTGCTTTTGTTTGTGGTTATGTGTGCCTCACCGTGTCCTTGTTTTTCGAGCGCGTCCAAAAACACAGTATTGCTTGTAATCTCTTCGTGTGCACTTTACCGACGTCACTTCCGTGATGGAAATGGAGTCAGTGAACCCTAGTAGCATGCGATGTTGCCACAACATTGAAGCAAGTTTCTCAATGTGGCGGCAACTTTGTGCCAACGTTTCTTGTTACTAGGGAAGCACTCCGGCATAAAACACTTTCGTGTTAAACCACGGTAGAGAAAGAACACCAACTCACCACTAATTTTCGTTTTCATAAGTGCTCAGAACATTTTTCTTCTCGTTTGTAAACTTGTGTCACATCTTTCAAGCAGCTACGCACCAACTGGCCCAACATGTCCTCTACTGAACGAGATCACCAAGCTGCCCACAAACATACAAACTATCTACTCTGTGTTCAGAACAGATGGTGAACAATGTAGATAGACTACTGTGTATTCTACTATGGGAGAGCCCTAAGCCGTCCCGCTGGTACACAAGAAATCTAAAATATGATTGGACATTTATACATAGAGCATACTGCGATTAGAAAAATGGTAGCCAATTTTGAGAGCCACGCACTCGACTAAGGGACAGCGTCAGGCCGTGCCAATACATACACAGTGTGCCCCAAGTACTACATCAACAGTTTACAACATCGACAGTACTTGAAGCCACACTCGTCTAACACAGCGCTAGGCATTATCGTCCACAGCTTCCGCAATATCTGTGGCAACATTTGATAGGTTCTAACAAGTAATTCTTCATATTCCCATTCTTAAGGTCCACGAAGCAGCCACGATAAACAGCTTAGCCAGCAACAAAACCCCTTTACTTGAAAATCTCTTATTCGGAATAATAAAAGTACGAAAACGCGATAGGAGAGGTTCGCACATTGTGTTTTAAGCCGGTCGAAGTTCTTTAATTAAATAATTCAGAGCATAGGGTTAATATACTGACTCTAGAGGAAAAGCTCCCCATAGGGCCCATGCATTGAAACCCATAACCGCATCGGTTCCGCCATGATGGAACAAAACGAACGTTGCCAGACCCTGAGACGCTCGCTATATTTGACAGTAGTAATCAGTTTTAAGCTACCAACCTAAGCCAGCTACGCGCTGTTCAGGGAACATCAGCTGTGTTTTGATGCGTGAAGCCGTGTGATAGTGTAGCGTTGTCTGTGCAGCTGGTCCGACTGATAACAGTTAACATTTCCACCCGTTTGTGCATGGTTTTTACTAGGCACGCCCTACCAGTAATGCATACCGAATAAAGTTTCTCCGTTCGTTGGCACAAGAGTAACTCGACAGATTCGCAGCTCGAAGCAAAGTGCGTAGGCCGCGGTCGCGCGGTGCTTCGACTTGCAATGACGAGACACCTGTATCCACGTTCTTTTTCAGCTCGTTGCTGCTGTACTTCAGCGCAGAGTGCCATAAAGCAGAACAATGTCGACTGCAGCATGCAGCGGTAAATGTGAGTGAGACGTCACCCGAAAGCTTCAATCAAAACTAAAGATACACGGTACACGAAATTTTATAGCCGTTAAAAAGACTAAAAAAAAATCGGTTGCGCCTAGTTACATAACTTTCAGTGCTTGTCTCATTTCTTCATTGCCGTCCGTCCTGGTTTGCACTGAGGTTTCAGCTTGAAAGAAAAAACGGCTGTCATATGAAGCCGAGTGGTACGTAGCAACAGAAAACGCACACAATGGGACAGTATGACAGCTGTGAGATACACGACGTAAACGAAGTTTCAGGTGATTTAACACGACGCAGGAACCGCCGCAATCGGCCACGAGCGCACTCTCGAGTGTTGGTGTTGATATGGTGGTGCCATCTAGTAAACCAGCCTGCAAACGCTCCTTTCCGCGCACAGTAAATTGCATAAATAGCCGTCGTATTCTTTCGTAAAAGTATTCAAAATAAACATAGAACCATATCCGCGCGTTTTTAATTGTGCAAAGGCTTCTTTAGGATTGATATATGATGGCAAGAATGACAACGTTCCAAGATGTCAGCGCTCTTGTGGTTAGCGGTCTCGCGGCCCAGCTTTTCCTCTAGAGTCAGTATATTAACTCTATGATTCAGAGCCATTCCACTACCACGAAGATGGAAACCGCGAAGTTGCGACTATGGTGGGTCTGGTTTAGTGAATACTCCTATAGTGAATTTATACATTATCATCGTTGACAGTATTGAGCGAATAAAGAGATATACACATACGCCCCGCTGTTTATCTCGCGCATGAGGCATGTTGTCTCATCAACGGCGGTCTAGAAATCAAATCATGTAGTACATAAGAAACCCCGTTGTATTGAAAGCACAAAAAAGGCACGACTTTCGTTTGCGATGCAAGTGCTCGTGTCCCTCAGGCAAAATATTTCACGTCATTTTACCATGTCTGCGAGATCATACACTTTTATGTTTACTTTTACGTCATTTCATAGAGGCCGAAGTTTCTCTAACCTATATCGGCGCTCTGGGATTCATTTAGAGAATCGTGGCCTTCAAGACAGCCGTCGGCGAGCCATGCAGGTGTATATCCGGTGTCGGTCTTTTCCACATAAACACTGCAACGGCGCTAAGGATAACATTGAACATTTATCCAAGCGTCATTTCCTTTGTCGATAAATACCATGAAATAAAGG
>NC_051183.1:96874114-96942056 GCF_013339695.2 Rhipicephalus sanguineus
GCTCTCCCGGTACGCAGTCAGATCTCAATGGTAAGGCACTTTCGTTATTTTCCTAGAGAAATCCGCCAAAAAGAGGAAACAGATCCTAAGCTTGCGTCCACAATGACTTTGGATATTGTAGCTAATGTGCTCAATATTTCAAGCAATATATATATATATATCTTCTTTTTGTTCAATGTCGTGCTACAGCCATCTTTTATTTTTTTTACTTTTCTGTGAATATTCCATTTAAATAATTTCAGTACGCTTGTGCGTTATGTTCCATGTGTCGCTAAATTTTAGTTCTGAAGTAAATTTCTGTTATTTTCGTTATAATATACGGGGCAGTATTACTTGCAGGAGTTTCATAAACAAGTATGTCTTTCATGATTTTATTCAACAAGAATCCCATTTGCAGTTTAGTGCCACTGTTATTTCAGCGTACACAGCAAATACACGGCCCAGGCACGTAGCCAGGATTTGTTTTCGGGGGGAGGGGGGGGGGGGGTTTGCAAGGCTTAACTGTTCGAAAGAATATCTTTCCATGGCAAAGAGCGAAAAAAGGTTCCCCGGGAATATTGAAGACTGTACGGAATTCGGGGGGGGGGGGTGCCCTGCCTCCCCCCCCTTGCCTATTTGCCTGCCACGGCCCATAATGGAGATCTCCAGAAAGAAAATGAATCCTAAATATGGATGGAACGGTGGGTCACCAGTTAGACCAATATTGCTGTCAATATTAGGAACTGTGTTATCTCCTAGAAAAAGGTGCTCATATGCTATCTTAAGCGTTTATCTCTTTGTGACTTGGTGTATCACTGCGTGAAGTAGCGTAGTTGTAATGGCCACGTTAACTTTGCACACTCTTAGCGCGAGATTTGCTGCAGACGTTTGTGGAAAGGCTGCTATTACTATCACCACTAGATTAGACTAGTATGCCGCACCAACGCGTCTAAGTATCCACTTTATTGGCGCTTGTATTTAGAGAAGGGTTTCAGGTTCACCTTTTTGCGTGTCCTTCGTTCCACGACACACCTACCAAACTGCATTTTTTTCGGAACACGTCTCTATTTCAATGCACATTGGGGGTAGCGGCAGTTCAATGTGCGATGGCTAAACCTTGTGTAAATCTATCTTGCAGTCACGGATGACTTAGCCGGCTTCCTCGCTGAAGTCATGCTGCACGTCTTCAACGCGACTCGTGTCGAAATTTTGGTTGCTTCGAAGTACAGTAAGTAAACAGTATGTTTATTCCTTTCTACTTTTCGCAAAGCTCCCTCTCAGGTACAAAAACACAGGCGCGCTGTTTCGACAAATATATTTCCCCATTTCAACCACTAGAATGAAAATCAGCAATCTGTCAAGTAAGAGCAAAAAGTAGGAGTATGCAGCTAATTAGGAAGCAGAAGCGCGCTAACAAATTTTCGTTTTTCTTTTTCAGTTCATACGACAGCATTGCTGTGCTCGAAAATGCACTTGTCTTCGATTGTAACCACTACAGTGAGAATAAGCTCAAGGGAGAGAGCCGTGGATTTTGTGAAGCGAGTGTACAGCGGCATGCCTACGAACACAAAGTTTTACGTCATCTGCCTTCTGTCGCACCAAGAATACATGGATCATATATTCCATGAGGTAAGTCATTCAAAATACGCATTGTGGATGGATGGATGGATGGGTGCTATGAGCGTCCCCTTTATAACGAGGCGGTGACATGTCTGCCACCAGGCTCGAAGAAAAAAAAAACCTTCCCTGTTTTATGTTGGCCTAATACATTATGTCTACACTGTTAAGGCGCCATCTATCGAGAAACATTACGGCGTGTAGAGAACCATATTATTGCCAAAGCCTTATATGTATAATGATTCAATAAGTTTTTAAGATTCGGCGAGACCTGGCGGCAGCTTGCGAGACTAGCGTCGGCGTCAACGTGAATTGTGCAAAAAGAAAATCTAAGTAATAAAAGTCGGTCAGAGGGCATGTGGTACTAAAGTGACTGTGTGTGTGTAGTTGGCGTACTGAAAGTCACATGGCCTCAGTGTAACATGACGACATCAGTTACGTGGCCCTGTGATGTCATCATGACTTCACGGATCGCCGGAATTCTTTACGTCATCATGACGGCATTATACCTTGCATGGTGACATCTTCGCACATCGTCTCTTAGTGAAAGGCGTGTCGATCACGGAGGCTGCAGATAACCATGTGAGGCGCAGAAAGCTTTCAACGCCTCAGGTCCCCGACGCAGAGCAAAATCACGTTATGTGCAGGAAGCTTTCAGGGGGGTGGGAGGATCAATACAAGAGACAGTAGAAAAAGCGGGAGAAAGACAAGATGTATGTCGCCTTCCGGTCGTCTTAGACCTTGCAGGACCGCGTGTCTTTCTCCTTCAAGCCGTCTTAGACGAATTCATAAGATACCGTGCCAGCTTTTTTGTTCATTGTGACTGTGTAGGGAGACGGCGACGGCGGGTCACAGGCCGTGCTGCGTCCCTGCATTTATTTGTACAGTTCAGCCCAAGCGCGAAGCGGTGAACGAAGCGACGACTTCGGCGCCTAGCCTGGCCGAGGACGGTGTCTAGTGGCTATCGACACAAGCCAGGCGACATGAGCTACGTGAAACGAGCTGTGTTCCAATTCTTCTAGCTCCATATAACCATACTGAGCTGCTTTACTGAAAGCAAACCTTTGGTTGCTTGGAGAAAGTCCTAGAAGAACTGAACTTTGGGCGAGTTCCTAAAAATTCACATTAAAGGTGTAGCGCAAGAGACAGGGACACAAGAAGGAACAGGAAGGCCAGGCGAGCGCTAAACTCAAACCGAAGCTTATTCTAATAAATCCACGCCTATTTAACAATCAACGCTCATCCCAAAAGTACATCATCAAGCATGAACATTTAATCCCGAGCTCAAAGCAATAGATTACAACAACACACAAGAGCACCTCAGTCGGCCCCTTACACTTGTGCATATTCTTGCTAATATTGCTGGTAACACGCCCGCTTTATTTGAAGGTATCACTGTTTTACAGACATATTTTTGAGAAAGATTCGTGTTGCTTGTTGTAACAGATTTCGTTTTTCATTCTTTGACGGTGGATAATGACTGCGTTTTGTTCCACCAGGTGAATTCACGTTGGACTCACCTGATTCACTCCCACTGGATTGTACTCAACGGTGGCCGTAACTCGCATCGCTTGATACTGCAGCAAAAGCCATGTACCTTTTATTTTGTGAGCATCACGGAACAGGTAAGCAGGACTCCCACGGATTCGTTTTTTTTTTTCGAGAGTAATTGTGGTGATTTGAGCACGCACGCGAAGATGCGTCGCCTGGTGTCGTCGACAGAAAACTGAGAGGAACCCATAAGGTCGCTCTGTTTTTTACTTCTTTCGTGTCCAAACCTGTGAACATTTCAACGCACGTTACGTTAGGCGCATAAGAAAGCGGGACTTTGCTTTCCTGCAAGCAGCTGATCTTCCGGATAGTTTTTAAGCCTTCCTATCAGCCACCATCTTGCTTGTACAGCAAAGTACTCTGTATCGTATTTGTCTCCGGTGCTGCATTCGCGAAGCTGCCTACTCTGCTGGCTACGTGAGGACTGGAATGCGGCTTAAGATGGCCGCTGACCGATTAGCTGTCTACCTGTCCACTCGAATATTAGAACGTTCCCTATGCACCCTCGCGTCCTCTAATCAAGCAAAGACTGATGTATAGTTGCATAAACAGCGTTATCTCAGTAAAGTTCTCAACTAGTCAGTGCCCATATCCTTGTTTTGTCGAGAGAATCCCGACTTCATTCTTGTTCTGTTCGTATAGGAGCATTACTTTCATACATCATTCTTCTAGCAAACGGCAAATGCATCTATCTTCTCGAATAACTGTTACCCTCAGTTTCGCGTCATATGAGATGTCACGTTCTACAGAAGTCTACGAAGTCGTAGCAACCCTTATGGAAGATCTTATAGCCAAACGGGGGCTAGAAAAGAATAATGCAGTAGCGACAGCAGTAAAAAAAACTCAACTAGAAGCGAAAGAATCCGCTGCTCATGCGTTAACGGCCTGCTCAACGTTCTGTTACTTACTGTACTAACGCTGTTTCCTGGCCGGGTTGGTATATCGCGGTTTAAAGGCCAACTCCGGCGATTTTCTGGCCATGTCAAAGTAATGGTGCTTTTATGTTCCTGATACGCTCCTCTCACGGGCCCGATAGCAGAAATACTCGAAAATTCAGCAATAATTTTAAATAAGGAAAAAAGCGCAACACCGAAACCGAAACCTAACCGAGCACACTGTCTTCGCGTGAGTCGAGAAAAACCGGAAATCCTGCAAGGCATGCCGGTCCAGCCAGCGCGTAGTATGAAAGCTGCGAAAGCGGCGAAGAGCAGACGCTCAGGGGAAATGTGACTCCGTCGGAAATGTATCTTGTGTGTGACTGACAGTGTCACGTGCACAAGCTCCTCGGAGCTGTCGGAAAATGACAGCTGCGATTCCGACTCATTTGGAGGCCAACTAATACCACCATCCATTGCTCTTCGATGAAGCGGAACGCACCTGTTTAGTTCTTTGCTTGTCTCGTTGCGCATTCCACGGCCAGATGGCACCATCTATCCAGGCCGCTCAATTTTGTGGGGCCACTATCGGGTAAAATGCTATCGCTTAGAAGTTTGCGGACTAACTAAACCCTCTTAATATTGCTGGGAGAAGAGTGCGTAAGTTTGGCAATAGCCGCGTTTAACATCGCGTTGATAGGGCCGAAGGAATTTAATATAAAGCCATGTACGAGCCACCTTTCGCACCAACGTTACTAGATTAAGCTACGTTGTTTCGCACGACGCGCAGCTCACCGTATACCGATAGGCCCGGTCACGGTGGACCCTGTATATAATGATGATAATAATAACAATAATAATAATAATAACAATAATAATAATATCTGGGGTTTAAAGTCCCAAAACCACGCTATGATTATGAGAGACGCCGTAGTGGAGGGCTCCGGAAATTTCGACCACCTGGGGCTCTTTAACGTGCACCTAAATCTAAGTACACGGGCCTCAGACATTTTCGCCTCCATCGAAAATGCAGCCGCCGCGGCCGGGATTTGATCCCGCGACCTTCGGGTCAGCAGTCGAGCGCCATAACCACTAGACCACTGTGGCGGGGCCCCCCTGTATATGTTACGGAGTGTTTCCGTACGGTAATGTTCACGCATGTGCATTCTTTAGCCGGTACGGTATTACCGCACTTCCCGTGTGGGAAACCGGCATTTCTAGCTAGAACACTCCAATATAAAGACGCAGGGTAATCGTTAGGTGCGAGTGTTTCGCTACTACCAACGGGTAATCGTGTGCAGCCCACAACGCAACACCACTTGCACCCACCGCACGTCCTACCACAAGGAAGTGAAATTCACATGTCTAGCCAACGAAGCGCTAGCCAAACACTCGCGATTGTTGCCTTACGGATAGCAGACTATTTAGTGGCCTCACGGTTCCGTCACCTCCGCTATGCCAAAAATGACGCCACGCACACAATGTTGCCAATAATTCTGGAAAGCGAGGTGGGGAGAGTCGGGGCAATCAATAAAATTCATTTGTAATGTATCTGCATATCTCTCCAGTTTGTAATTTGGCATAAATAACAGGGAAACGTGAAAAGGAACGTACCCAGCGAGTTTCATTCAGATCCATTGACCTCGAAAAATTGCCAGACTTGGCCTTTAAGGGCATGCATAGGCGGATAAACAGGAATGCAGATAGGAGGATACGGCAAGCGCTACCAGTCCTAAATACCTTCATGGCCGCAGAAGAAATTATAGAGTGTAATTGGTTTGGCGATTACTTGATAAAACTTTCTCAGACCGCTAAATTTGTGGTTGCGAAACTTGGCTCGAGTCTGACATGATGCGTGACAGTCGACGTCATGCAGGTACTACGCGCATTCGTGGTAGCAAGGACGGAATAACGCGCTTTAGTTAACACCAGTTTATTTCACATTTCATTTGTTATTGAATCTACTTTCCTCTGGTTCTTGTCCTTTGCTGTTTTGTGTTTGTGCATGATCGGTAAAAACTTGCGCTTACTTCTGCTACTGCAGTTTTATTGCGATAACCATTATGGGGACACTCTCGACGTTTCTTTTCCGTCACCGTTGCCGTCATGTCCCGTATAAAGTCCAAATTGATAACATCCTCCCGCGCATCATATGTTCGACCGCGGGTAAAAGCGTGCGAGCGGGCGCGACGAACGCAGCTGCATCAGAGATCAAACCAGCCGTCCCATCTCCGTCGCCAGGAGGGCGCATGCGATAATATGGCTCCGTTCGGGATGCCTGCCGTGAATATAGGAGGACACGACCCACCCGCCTTGAACGAGAATGAAAGCCGCGAGGGAGGGGGGATATCGCTCGAGCAGCCATTTTGAACATTGATTCTGAAGGCACGGTCGCGCGCTGACTCGGCAGCCATCAGCGGGCGGCTGGTAAACGCCTCTTCGTGCTGCGCTCTCAACGCGAAGAGACTGTGCGGAAAGAGCATCTCTTGCCGGAGGAGCCGTATTCTCTTACACCAGCGATTTGTAGAGTTACACGAGATCGGATCCAAAAAAAGTTAGCTGCCAGCCTCACGTCGTATAACATTACAAAGTGTTACAATCGCATTCATTGCGTCGCCCTTGCGGTGAAACTGACTTTTTAGCAGCGTTGAAGCCATTCAATTTGTCAAAGAATAATGTCCGATGTTATCTATTCGGTAGGTGAATATATATATATATATATATATATATATATATATATATATATATATATATATATATATATATATATATATATATATATGAAGCGGTACAATGAAGCGGTGTACCGCTATGCAGCGGTACAAAGAAATATTATAGAAGCTTGTAAGGCTAGTAAACCCGGCACCTCTAACTTATCTAGAGAGGAGCAAGAATCACTTTTAGCGCTAAGCAGCCGTGAGGACATTGTTATAAAGCCAGCTGATAAGGGCGGTGGAATAGTCGTTCTCAACAAAGAGGACTACATCAAAGAAGGCGTACGGCAATTGCAGGACAGGAAATTTTATAAACCCTTTGATTATGACCTAACAAAGCAGCACAAAGAATTGATTACTGCGACCTTCCAGGACTTCGCAAACAGGGTGCAATAGACATCAAGCTCTGCCAATCATTCATTCCCACTCGTGCCACACCTGGACGTTTCTACATGCTACCAAAAATACACAAAAAAGGCAATCCTGGAAGACCTACAATATCAGGAACGGGGACACAACCTGAACCAATATCTAGCTACATTGATTTTTTGATTAGGGACTTTCCGCCTCGGCATCCATCGTACCTGCTTGACACAAACCACTTCTTGAGAGAAATTGAAGATCTTACAATAATGGAAGGTGTTTTTCTCGTCACACTAGACGTCACTTCACTATACACAAACATACCACATGATGATGGCATTCAGGCTCTTGTGCAATCCTACAGAAAAAATGCACCAGCCTCTTCTCCACACCCGATTGTCCTTGAAACACTGGCCAAGATCGTCGTCGAACTAAACACCTTCGAATTCACAACCAATGCTTTCTTCAAATAAATGGAACGGCGATGGGAACAAGATTGGCGCCGAACTATGCCAATATATTTATGCACGAGATCGAATCCAGTTTTCTGTCAACATATCCCACGAGCCCCGCCTTCTATTAGCGGTACCTGGATGACATATTTCTTATTTAGACGGGACTGAAGAACAACTAATTTAATTTATCGATACATTTAACAACGTCCATAAAAACATTTCTTTCACGCATACTTATTCAAGAGCTGAAATTAACTTTCTTGATGTTAACGTAAGGGAGGAGGGGGGGGGAATTGATAACTAGTGTTTACAGGAAACCTACAGACGCGCAACAATACCTCCACTTCAAGAGCTGTCATCCGCGGCGTTGCAAAACCAGCATCCCATACTCCCAGGCACACCGATTTAGGAGGATATGCTCTGAAACAAAGGACTTCAAAGAGAACACGGACCGCCTACGTAACGTCCTTATAAAGCGACATTATCCACCTCCAATCATCGACGACGCAATACAAAAAGCGGCGAATCTGAACGGCTACCAAATCCTACACAATCAGAACAAAGAAAGTAAAGGGGAACGGAGCAACCTAATTCTTAGATTCACTAGTAACGCGCCGAATGTTAACAAAATTCGAAAAAAGCATTTCAATATTATTGAACAAAGCGACCGCCTCAAAAAGCTGTTCACTATCCCGCCGCGGGTGGTATACAGACGCCCGAAAAATGTGAGGGACTATGTAGTACACTCTAAAACAAAAAGAACAGGACAAGTTGGCTGCCATCCCTGCGGGAAAAGTAGGTGTCAGGTGTGCAAGCACATGCAAACAACGACGATAGCTGAAAGTACGCATGGTAATTTTACACACACCATACATGGTGACCTTAACTGCGACTCCCCAAACGTTGTCTACCTGTTAGAATGTGGAATCTGCGATAAACAATACGTTGGACAAACTGATACACCTTTTCGAATCAGATTCAACAACCACCGCTCGCATGTGAACACACTACCGAACCTTCCCCTTTCCAAACATATTAAGTCAGAAGGTCACAGTTTCGATTCCATTAAAGTAACACTACTCCAAGGAACTTTCCGCTCTCACAGAGAACGTGAACAGCCGTGAAGCGTACGTAATACACAAATTCACCACCGTTAAACATGAAATAAATGAACATCCGGGTGCTCTTCCTGTCTTACTTGCCTTAAAGCCCAAACAATACTTTAAATGAAACTAACATCAACCCAACAAAAGACGCAGCAAAGATGCATGTGTAAGCCCATGCCTTCGGTGATCGTACCTGCAGTGTTTTTCACCCTTTCATGTGTCCCGTCTTTTACCTTCACCTGCTTTGTATTGTGCAGCTCTTGGAGAAAGCATCAATCGATCACTATAAGCGGAAGCCCCGTCCTCCCTCTTCCTTCCTTCTTGTCCCTTCCTTTTCTTTTTTTTTCCTTCAGTGGGTCCTTGACCGGAAGTCGCTAATGTCACTCAACGTGTTCGTTCTCGCTTTGGAAGCGGGCGTCGTTTATCTCACAAACGCGCAGGCTCGGCAAGTAAGACGGTAGACAAGACTGTTTCGGCATGGCCCAAAAAGGACAATACGCCTCGTCAACAGTGCTCACCGACACCCACTTTAACCCCCCCCCCCCTTTTTTTTTCCAATCAGCCGGTTTGAATCGCACACCGGCTGTTTTCAACTTGAGCCGGCTCTTCGTCTCCTGGATAGAATAGAGCGACGACTTTTAACAATGAGTAATAGCCGACGCATAAGTATAAGCTCTCTCGCAAAGCACTCCGCTGTCGGCGGCGGCGTGTTACTCCTCGCTCCTGATGGGTCCTAAGCAAACTTTTTGATCTCCCGCTCCTTCTCTCTCTCTGAATTTCTTCCCCTCTCGTTTGGTGTCCATATAAACACGGAAATATGCACGAACATGAAAGGTCAGGCTCTGACCGAGACGTCGATGTAATAAATGAAGTTTTCTTGAAGTGCCACCTAGCATATACAAAAAATATTATATATATATATATATATATATATATATATATATATATATATATATATATATATATATATATATATATATATATATATATGTTCCCTAGTCTCACTCCCCGTCAATTCCTAATAATAGCCCAGTACAAATTATGTCACCTAGCTTATATCCCTTTTAGCTTACCTACCGAAGACTTTGCGTACTTTCCCCATAAAAAATAATACTTACTGTTGCGCATAAAAATTCTAACTCGGGAACTTATGAAAAGTCATTTTTATTTCCTTTGCAAAAAGGGTTAACGCTAACTACCGTCATACAAGATATACAAGATGTGCCAACATGCCCTAGAGACCACCCTGGAAAACACATTTGCTCACTCTGATCGACAAATAGAAAAAGAAAAGAAAGCTCGTCGTAATGCGACAGCGTCACATCTTTGCTTGTATTAATCCAACGATGTAATTTGCTCATATATTTGGTCAAGGATTTTCTAGCGAGGGCAACTCCTTCCAGGGTTATTCGCTGCTTGGGCCGAGTAGTGCAAAACGCAACAGCTGCTCTGGATCACTGGCCATCGCTGAGCGGAAGAAGACGGACGGAACATCAGGCAAAAAGCTTGCGTCGCCAGCGAAGGAGGAGCGCTCCAATGTTCTCGCGCTCACTTGTGGACCTAGAGGGGTTCTAGACATAAAAAAGGTAGGAAACACTGCTTTTATTGAGCCTGCAGTCATATTCTCAAGGCCTCGTCACGTCTGTCGCCGAGTTTCTGCGCCGGAAAGTTAAGATAAAATATTTCGTGCCGATGATCAACTTTACTTGAACATATTGTTACTGCGCAAAGGTCGAAATGGTGTTTTTAGAGAACCTTCACCAGAGGCAGAATGGTGGATGATTCTCGTGACTTTTTGCATCTAGACAACGCGGAGGCATCGCGAGATACCGCGTGCTGGCCGCATATGCACCACGTAACAGCAAGGCGACGGCGACAGTGAACGAACATCGACTATTGTTATAAAATTGTTAATAGAATGCGAGATTGATGAACCCGAGCAGATATCAGAAGATATGTGCGGTTTCTCGCATAGAGATGTGCTGTTGAAATGGCGTCCTAAATACACCTGTTCGACATAATTTCCGGCAAGCGCATCTTGGCCTCACTAACATATAATACCGGTGTCACACGGGCGCGCAAGAAGTATTGTAGGTAAGCGGTCTTTTACTATGTTGAGATACTTTTTAAGAAGAGGCGTTCCCTCGCAGTCACACGGCACCGACGATCTCTTTTAGGGGCGAAGCTCCTTAAGGCGGCACCCGTTCGTCCCTCATAGTCGTAGTAGTAGTCGCAGTGCGTAACCATTCTTACGCTTTGACCTCCAAGGTGGTGCCGGTGGGAGATTTTTCCTGTGCGTTGTTGAACAATAAAAAATTCGCAGCGTGCGCGTTAACTAAAAGCCGAATTTTTCAGTCTCTCACTCCCCATTAGCAGCCATTGGCATGTTCCAGTAGGAAACGTTAGTAGAAGTAGAAGTGTAAGTGTTAGCTAAAAGCCGACTTCTTCTGTCTCTCATTCCCATTAGCAGCCATTGTTTACCTCCAAGGTAGTGCCTGGTGAGATTTATCCTGTGCGTGATTAAACAATAAAAATTTTGTTCAAAACGCTGTTGATTGATGAAATCAACCAACGAAAGACGCCAGATGTTTTGTAAAAGCAAAACGAAAGAACGCCAGATGTTTCTAAAGCAAAATGAAAAGACGCCAGCTGCTTAACGAAAGACGCCAGATGTTTTGTAAAGCAATGGTTTTCTAAACAATGAAAATTCACAGCGCACATGTAAAATTAAAGTGAGCTGCAAGTCGTCATAACTCATCGAACCTTTAGTATAAACGCGCCCGATCTCACGTCGGTGATGATGTACTGGGCAGAATTCACGGAAGATTCACGGTTTACCGATGAACCTCCGCAGCTTCGCCCACTCATCATCATTCACTCCGTGGATATGCTGTGATTTTTTTAGAGGTTCCTTCCGAATGCGCTACTGAAAGAGTGGCGCTCGCTTTCAAAACAGAACCAGCGAAAAGAAAATTGTGTATCTCGAAAGAAGATGTCCAGATTTATTGTGTGGCACGTATTGTTATGGCCGGACTGGAACGACGCGTGCGCGCGTTCCGTGGCTGAGGTAGCTGGTTCAATAGCGTCGCAGAAGGCCTGGCGCTTCCTTCAACAAAACGCGCTTGATCTGGCGCTCCAGTGATTCGGGCACACCACGGACGCTGGCAAAACACTGAGAGTGAGTCCCAGTGAACCGGCGTAGACTTCACCGTTGTGTTTCTGCGAGCGCAGTACGTGCAGGTTATCCTCCCATAGCGTAATTAATGTCCAGGTGTCCCTCTCAGATCGCTGTAGCCAGGGCTTTTTTTTTTCTTGGGCTGATTGCACACCGGCGTTCGCCTTTCCGCGCTCACTCGTGTCCATGCTCGCGTCTATGCGGGCAGCCATAACCCCAACCCGTTCGCCCTGTTTACGAGAGTACACAAAAAATAAAGCTTAAATAGTTTACTTACACTGCTCATGACAAATGAAATTTATTTTTATGGTGAGCCCAAGTGACACCGAAATAAAGAGTTGCCGAATTTCTTCACCACTTCATAAATGCTGGCGCCCACTGCTTTCGAGGCTACTCTTTTACCGCCGTTATGCCATCATCCCGCCGTGAAAGAGTTCGTCGAACGCTGCTTCCAGAAAAGACCGCTTCTGAAAAAGATATTGCTCTCTGTCCTGTGGCATCGCGTGGAATTCTTTTTCAGAAAAAGCCTTCTTGCTTAAAAAACGTTTGAGCGTCCGTGTGACACGGGTATAAAACCAAGTTCGCATTCTTTGCTTCCTTCGTCCGCCATGACTGAGCTGGCATTAGTGATTACAGGAAAATGGTAGCTCTAAGACCTTCCGCATGGAGCCAAGCTTCCGATTACTTCGTTATGACGTCGTATTGTCACTATTTCATCAAACAAGAACTATTTTCCATTGTTTGTGTGCTAGTGATGCAAAACTATCGGTAAATTGACTATGGATAGCATCGATAGTATTTTTAAAACTATCGATAGTGTACAGAAACCACCGATAGTACCACTATCGATAAACTATCGATAGTATTATCGATAGTGCACTCTACAGTACCATCGGTAGTATTACTACCAATTACACTGTCGATAGCGCTGTGGATGATTAGGTTGTTGTTGGCCGGCGATAGGGCCAAAACATTTGCGACACCTTACTATCAGCAATACTCAATTCGCTTAATGTATAAGCAATTTTTCGCTGAAAGAAATAAATTATTTCCGCTGTGGAAATACCGCAACATGTGAATAAATAAACTCACATTCAAAAGTAACCAGTTACTTCTTACAAATAACAACAAACTTAGTTCATGACATTTTTATTTTGAAATCACAAAAGGCCATATAAATTTGAAGCAGTGCACTTGCACCACACGCTTCATTTCCGATAAAGCTGTGCAGTTCAACATAATTATCATGTATCAGTCAAGCATTCTGGTGAAGGAACAAGAGCATGTCATCTTTACTATCGTTAGCGTGCTGCTCCTGCTCCGCCATACACCACGCATTCGGGGAACCAAGCTTATGCTGCAATCAGTCCGCGCCGTTGATTTTATTTGATTTTAGAATTTACTATCAATAGCACTATCGATGGTGTTCTTTTTTTACCATCGATAGTTTGATAGTGACTCAGCTATCGATAGTAGCGATAGTACCATCGATAGTTCTGCATGTCTATTGTGTACACCCCATAAAAATAAAGTTCTAGTATAACCACCAAGGAAATGTTTGTTGGTGGGCGAGTTGGTTCGGATGCATATTCAAACCTCCTCCGACATATCCTAGCAGGTTGGAGGTTGCAGTTACCTCCATTCCCCGAGAATGACCGCATGGCACTTACAAAAGAGTTTCTTTGAAAAATCGTACAGGTTAAAGCCGCCGTCTTTCCTGGGGTGTTTAAATACTGAGAGACCTGACTGGAATAACGTGCCGCTCATTTTTTGTCGATACCGACGGAATGCGCGAGGATATGAGAAGCAACACTATGAGCACACTCCAAGAAACAAAAAAAAGTCATTTGACTTTTTTTTGGGGACTCCTGCTTCGCCCCGTATGTGACTATCTTTAAAGAAACAAGTGAAACTGCCTTTGGGGATCGTTAGAATTGCTTCGAAGTGTCGTGTGGCCCAAAACAGAGCTTAGGTGTATCTTTAAACATAGGCATATACGTTGCATGTCCGGACTCACCGAAAAGAGTAGCGCATACTTTCTTGCTTTTCTTTTTATGTGAGCAAGCGTTTAGTCAGACCTCGGGCAGAGTTGCCTTTAGCCACGGAGCTACCAAACTTCTATTTATGTCACAAAAAGAAATAAATAAGGATTGAAGAAATCCTCATATCAATTCAGCATATTAGATCTTCACAAGAAAATTTCGCCTCGTAACACTCAAAGCTGCATAGGAACGATGGCCTGTGTAATTTTCGCTGAAAACGCGAAATAAAACTGTGTTGTTTTGCTTTTTGCAGCTCTTCTGCTATCCCCCCTCACTGGAAGAATTGTTGCAAGTAATGGAAAAGTACCTCAACATAACGTAAGTCTTTTGACAGCACTCGTGCGATCCCGCAAGGTTAATTCCAAAAAAAAGAGCCTCTTACTTGTTTCTTCTTCTTCAATGCCGGTGCACGGGTTCATAATCTCACTTAAAGTGAGCTTCTTCACATTGCGGTAAAGGAGACCTTACCAAAAGGACTCGGAAACCTCAACCCTTAGGCTTGATGCTTTTGCAGAATTCAAGGAAAACAGCGCTGAGTTAACTCCGCTGTAGAAATCTCCTGTGCACATGGACGGATTTAAGTGTGTTCATTTAATGCTGTTAAGATGTTTTCGTTCGACATTAAAGTCAATTTTCGCTTGACGCTCCCACTGACATCGACAGTAGCGTGACGTCAGGTAATAGTATCAATTCTGGTGACTTCATTTCTTAGCGCAACTAATTGTGATGACTGCAGGCACCAAAACATACAAAATGGCCGCTGACGGGTCATCAATGGAGGTGCCGCGGAAACGTCACGATATCTTGCATGAGCATGTGAAGAAAAGCTCAAACCATGTCGTGACGTCAGTACAGTAACAATTGAAACTAGCTTTTGAAAACACGTTTTAGGTATTTTTCAGGGCGCCCTGAAATTTTTTTTCAGGCTTAGAAGTACATTTTCGAGGCCCTTCAGCACTTGGCCTTTCATTTCATGCAACAAAGTGACACTGGAAATATTAGTGTTAGTACCCCTGTAAGAGGTCGAGCTGTTTCCCTTGAATCACCAAAATGAGTTTAGGCACTAGAGCAATATACGTTGGCAATAAGCGCCACAATCATGCAGAGGCTTAAACTGAAAGTGACAAAATACTAAAAAACATGCGCGGTTGCTGAGTTACAATAAAAACTGAATGTTTCAACGATTGCGGCTTCCTGCCACCTGCAGATATGATTAATCCATGCATTATGGCGAATAGCGGGCGCGCCTGATCGACCAAAGTGAATGGCCGCAAACGCATGCCGAAAATTTATGCTTTCACATGGGAAGCCGACGTTTGCGGTGATTCTGTACATTAGCGGCTTTCAAATCGACTGAAGAAGTTAGGGCAAATGTTAAATTTGTCATTTTACAGTCCTGGCAAGTTAAAAATATTTGAAGAATGACTAATCGAGGTGCCCCTCACATGCTCGGGTGCAAAAAAAAAAACATCTAGATAAGTTCGTCGAATGTGCGAAGAGAGAAACAGCTTTGACATAAAGCTGCTTGCTTACTGTCGGTAAAGCTCCTCGTCCGGGGCACCACTGGTTAATGCGGCTGCCCGGGCATAGTCAAGAGACACCAATTGCCTTCTGAAGTCCAGTTTTGATAGTTGCGCCTCCCACGCCCTATTACTGAGTCTCTCCTTGATTAGCTGCGAGACGGCGTCTGCCGGGCGTTGTGTGCACTGGTAAGTTATGTTTTCGAGTATTGGGGTTAGAGTCGCCCCACGGACTTTGTCTCAGTGTTTTTCAGGAAATATCTTGTGAAATCGATGTAAGTATGGATAGATGTTTGTCTATATTCAGCGCCAGTTCCTAACCTGTCGCATGAAGAGTTTGGGATAAGGAGGGGCTTCGCCTTTGCAGTCGTGCATAGAATACCTATCTACTGTGTTAGCACATATCAAGGTCAAAGCGGGTGGTGTGTCGACGTACGTCTCAGGAAAACGTTCTAGAACTGTAACGGACTCGTGTTGAGGGTTTCTTGAAGTAGGTTGGAGAATGCACGCCTATATAGTGTTCCTTACGTTGTTCCCAGTTCTGGCAAAAGTGCGTGCCTCTCTGTGAATTCCACCTTTGTACCAATTCATAAAAGAATCCAACATTGACAAAAGAAAACGGCATACAACTTACGCGGGATGTAATCGGAGCGTAAAATTACTGATCGTATAAAGGATAATTGCGTGTCCAAGCCATCCGTCGCTTTTACATACGAAAGAATTACGACACTTCCGTGGGCACTGATTGTGTTGCTTGCTGCGTCTGCGTGTCCTACGGCCTCGAGTTGCCATATACGTCGTGCATGAATAAAAACACTGCGACTGCGCTAGAGTTACTGGGACGAAAATAAGTTAGGGAGGACACACGTTATGAAGTGGACGCGACAAGCACGACGTCAAGTTTGTCCTCCCTAGCTTCTTTTGTCCCAGTAACTGTTGCGCAGTATTTTAGTCATGCACAACTAACTAGCTCAATACCTCACTTCGCTGATATGTTGAGTTACTGCCTTGCACATGCTGATATTTGGCGACACACTGCAGCAGGTGCGGAATAGCAACAGAATATATAAGGCACCTCCGGTGTGGCGACACACTCCAGCAGCTGCAAGTGCAATCTAGTGTTTGTAGGGACGGAATATGTGCACATGTCCAGCATCGAGAGAAAAGGGGAAATAATCGAAGCTCACGTTATCAGAACGACTGTTCATGGCGCATGCGTAAGCGCACCTTCAGTAGCGCTCATCAAAAATGAGAAAGAGCTTATCGGGAAAGCTAGACAGTGTTGCTAGTCAGGGTGTCCCTGCGTCTACGTGGAGGCTATGTATATATTCCTTGTTAATCTCCGCAACTAGCAGTTCATAGCTTGCGCTGATGTTGTGTGTGTCTCTTTTCCTCGCTGTGTCGAGCACTTTTTTGTGGTTTTGCGCAAAGAAAGTTGATCATGTCTAACCAACGACCAACTAGCCCGTTGTCGTGTTTTCCTTAAATTATATATATATTCCGCTATACGGTTCCCGATAAAGCATTCCAAGTTAGCGCCCGCGTGTTTCCGTGTACCGTGCCATCCTCGTCAGGTTTTGCGATAAAGGGTTATTCATCTAACATTACAAGTCGCCGTGCCTTCTAGCCTCATAGGCAGTCGGCCTAAACTCGACGCTATTTCATGTATTTTCCAAAAAAAAAAATTCAGTTCATCCCTCATTTAGATGCTTTGCTCACAGCACTAAACCGAAACATCGACTGGCATGTTGAACCACGGCTGGACTGGAAAGGCGCGCGAGCGCCTTTCTAGTCCTTCGCAATGCGTCTCTTTCCACCTCCCGCCGCACCACCGTGTTGTCGTTGCGACCCTGCCGCTGCTAAAGCCCCTGAATAAAATTTCGCCGCTGCATTCGTGACTGCGGTCCACGCAAAAGTAGACGCGCAACGCAGAAAGAAAAAGCCCCACATTTTTTTTGTCATTTTAATCCCGTCTCTCCGCCTACACCCACCGCAGCCCTCAAAGGGCCCAAATGTGAATAAAGACGTGTTAACAACAACAACATGAGGCCACAAGCAGCAAGCAAAAGGGCCTATCACTACGGCAGGGTCGCTGTGCC
The DNA here is from genome assembly GCF_013339695.2 of Rhipicephalus sanguineus. Taxonomy (NCBI): domain Eukaryota; kingdom Metazoa; phylum Arthropoda; class Arachnida; order Ixodida; family Ixodidae; genus Rhipicephalus; species Rhipicephalus sanguineus. The sequence continues at coordinate 96,891,611 of NC_051183.1, forward strand.
CCTCGTGTTGAACAGTGGCGCTAACCGCGGAGGAACGCTATCATTGTGTTGAGCTCGATTGCGAAGACCGTAAGACGGAACGCTCGCCCGCCTTTCTAGTGCGGCCGTATCTGAGCCTGTGTCCCATGACATATTGATTTTTCACAGGGTAATTCGCAGGTGAAACTTGCGCAAATGAAACGGTGAGCAATATAAAACGCATTGTCATTTAATTTGGGTACTCGGGGTACGCGATGCGATTGCAAGCAAACGTCTCAAGTATTCTGCCACAGTGCAATGATTAGCATCAAACGCCCGCATGTGAAACTAAACTTTACGTACACGCTGTGACGCGGGTAGCAGATCAGTGCGTAAATCGGCCTAAAGATATTCATTCCCCCGCCACACGAACGAACGCGAAGGAATTTACCACGCCTGGGTGTCGGCGGTCTGTTGCTGTGAATGACGCATAATTATTGGGTCGGCTGCGGTAAAAAATGCTCAGCTTTGGTTATGGCGTGTTAATAACAATTTCTATGTATGCAGAGCACGTGATAAAACCACAATATGATCGTGACACACCCCGCAATCGGATGGATGAATAAACTTTATTTTGGTCCCTCGGAACGCGGCCTAGCACGTTGAGGGCCGCCTTCCACATATGAACATATAGACCTGCTGCTGCTGATAGATCTGCTGCGTCGCGGGCCTATTGGAATGCCCATAGCTGTTCTTGGAAGGCCTCAGATTATTCGTTACCACCTGGGGTTGTTTACCTTTTACTTACATCTACGTACGCATGTGTTCTTGCACTTAGCCCCCACCGATATGCGCCTGCCTTGGCCAGTGATCGAACCCACGTCCACCAGCTTAGCACCGCGACAGCTTACCTCCTAGTACACGACGGCGGGTAACATATTGTTGGCTAGAAGATTCGTCCATGGCCTAAAGACGTTGTATAATCACCGTCACTTTCGTCGTCCGGCTGGAAGCTGTCCTTTACAGAGACCTGCGCCCGGTGACTGCCGATGTGTTCCATTGCGGAACACGTTCCTACTCTGCGGCTGATAAATTCGAATTCGTTGGGCGGTATTTTCGTGACATTCACCCCCCGACGTGGCAACCTCTACTCTGCGCACGCGGCAGCGGTTTTCTGGGCAGTTCCATACGAACCCGTGGGTGGCGTGGGAACAGGTTCTCAACTACGACCTCGAACGTGTGCGCGTGTACTGAATTAGGCTCAACTTCAACAGAAATAGCGCGCCATCTCCAGAGTATTTAAGAATACACCCGTTACGATCATTTAGTGATTTAAAGTCGTGAGCCCGCTTAGCGTGAACGCGATGACCTCGTGCCACCCACTGGTATCGGTGCCGCCTACATACACCAACACGAGGCTTGGCGCATGCGCAGGGAACTAGCGGCGAGACTTTCGCACCATCGCGCATACACCGAATAATTTGATTAATCTGAATAATCTTCGTCGAAGGCGATCACCGATGACGCGACGAGCACGATAGTAAAACAACCGTGCTGGAAGCGAACTGCGCATGTGCCGACCCTCGCATTCGTGATGAGAGGCGTCGCTGATAGCACGGCCGTGTACGCGCTCCCATGTTCACGCTAAGCGCGCTTACAGCTGCGCATGCACACGCAGGCGAAATGTGTGGTGGGGCGCTGCATAAAAAATTACACCATCTCTCACTCAAGGGAATCATGAGGCGATGCGAAGCAACAATGGGGGCGCACACCAAGTTTCCGTTACGTTGACTCAGCGTTTCCGTTAGTGTGTCAGGTTTGTATTTAGCGTTTGTGTTATCATTATGTTGTATTTGTGCGTTGTTTTCCCTTAGCGCAGAGTGAACGAGTGGCGCCGACGTTGACGTTACAACTCATCTGAACGGGAGCGAACGAAAATGACGGAAGCCGAGCCGACCGAGCACACGCGCTTATATACACATGAAATGGGGGAGGGAGAGGAGAGAGTGGGTTACAGGCTGTGTTTGGCTGCGGCGCGGCTGCATCACGTGGGAGGAAAGGCTGCGCCGCGGCAGCAGCGCGGGTGAGGAGAGAAGAGATAGCGACCGAACACCTGCTTAAAGGAGGAGAGTGAGAGAGGGAGTAGGCGCATGCGCAGTGGAGCGCAGAAGCCACCACCGCCGCCGGACACAGGCCTGAGCAAAAGCTGCTTCGCATCTAAAACAGTTTCGTTCCTAAAAAAGGTAGCTCTTTTCCAGTACGCATGAAAGCGCGAAAGCGTGAACAAAATTTAGGCATCGCTGACATTATAGCTTAGCGTTACTTGGCATTTTGCTCGTGCTCGTGGCATAGAACCCTTGAGATAATCGCTCTGCACAATAAACGGATGGCTACAGGCAGCAACCCCAACAATTACCAACAATATTCACGGCTAGCAACAATGTCAGCGCTTTGGCAGAATAACAACATTGCAACTGCTACACTCATCTGCAGTCCCGTATATTGTAACAGATCGTTTGGAAAGAAACCAGTAAGGTGGGGTACAAGGGGGAGGACATTGTTCTTAATTACGTAGCCTGAACCTATCAACTACTTCTGCGTCGGGCCTTCTAAGTTAAACACTTTATGTCTGGTGACATTGCGGGCGGCGTGAAGGGCATACTACGCGTCACTAGTATTGCGGTCTCTCAACAGTTGACGTGATATTATTTTTTTTATCACGAATTTCAGTGTCGCGTACCGTGAAGTTGCCCTGTGTGCAGCCTATGTTATGGTGCATGGCTATTCTTGAGCCCATGGTCTTTGCACCGCCGCGCTTTCCTTACATATTGACCTATGAACAAGTTTCATCACAACTATACGCTTTTGTCGCTACACTTCTCTACCCTGCCACCTCCTCTTACAGGGACCGCGTCGACGTTGTAGCCCCAAAACCCAGAGTCTCAGATGACTTTTTTCCTGAACAAGACACATACTCTGGCCAACTGACATACGGCGTGAGTGTTACTCGATGCAATAGAATGGAGTGCAATATAGGCGTACGTTGGTCTATTTAATGCTGCCTGGCATATCGAAGCTCTGCAATCTTGAAACTTTCTTTTATTACATATACATTAGCAGGGAAAGCCAGTTGTATTGATGGGGGTGTTTACGACATTAAAAGCTGTCGTACGTATGCTGAGCATTGCTCGGGGACATGATGTTCCTTAAGTGACATGAATTCGAAAGACTAAATAGTGATACCTTTTTAAAGGAACAAGCCGCCATTCACACACGACTTTCTTTTGAATTATATATATATATATATATATATATATATATATATATATATATATATATATATATATATATATATATATATATATATATATATATATATATATATATATATATATATATATATTCATGCTACGTTCGTGTACATGTGTGTGCAATGTTCATTGAAACACAATGGTCCTAGTCCGATTGCGCAGTCCAGTTTTGTCAACCAATTGGGCAGGCTGGCTTCAGCTGTGTTCCCTGGTTCGCTTGTCACTGGTGTCGCTGACAGCCTCTTAAACAAAATAAAGAAAAAGGCTCCCAGAGCTGAAGCTGAGGTCCCTCGTGAAGAGGTTAGACCGGTGGCCGTGCCGTATGTGCACAAGCTGGCCCACCTGAAGAAGGTTGCGGACAGACATGGCGTTCTGCTCGTCTTTTTAGCTCCTAGGAAGCTCGTAGTGCTTTGCTCTGAAACAGAAAAATAAAAAGAAATAGGGAGTATAAGAGGATGTGGCACTTAGCATGGGCTATCATACACGAGATGTGCCGAAGCGGTAGTCTATGAGATTCCTCTTATATGCGGCTGTTCCCACATAGGACAAACCGGTCGATGTTTGAATGAGCAGATCAGGGAACATGAACGAAATGTTGATTAATATAAAGCGGGCCCAAATTTGCCTAAGTATATTAGGAAGCGCCCTTCAAGCTCTTGTGGACCACGCTCTTCTGACGGGCGGGTTATTGCCAAAAGCAATGATAAAACAGCCAGAGAATTGATGGACGCGTTCTGTATCGGCGAAAAACGTGACATGTGCGTTAGTTACACTTCTGTAGTGTTGTATAAATTAAAGAAAAAGTTTATTGAGCATGCGTTATCTGGCCACCACTCATGCGAAAATGATTTCTGCGCACGCGCTGAGAAAGATACATATGTACGTGTATTTCAGCAAATACGTCATTTGTTAGTGGCGCTCTGTCACTTGTCCTTTCTGCTGAGTGCGTTCTCTCGCGCCTTAAAAGCAATTATGAACGTTCACCAACTCGCCCAACAAAAAGTTCTCTTAAGCGAATGCAGCTGATCACTTGTTTTTGTTGTCTTTCTTTTATTCAGATGGCAGATCTGCGGTTCTCCTTCGTTGCGATGAACGAGCGGCGTACTTTCAGCACAGACTTCCTGTTTCCCCTGGACTTCTATAGATTGAACTACATCTACCCGTCACCCAGGATGCTGAAAAGCAGCTTGACAGCCATGGAAATATTTTCTGTCACTGTGAGTGCTGTGTAATACCAAAGTTTTCGACGTAGCCCTTAACACCACTCCAGGACTTTCCATTCGGCTCATCATCGAGTGCTGCTCAAATATTGCTACTGAATTTATCTGTGGTATAGTGTTAGTGGCGTTCTATCGCGGATAACATGTACTTTTGTGATCAACCTACATAGGCAGTCTTGTATACACAGAGAACAGCACCTTCATGCAAACACTGTAAATGATTAATATTGATTGCTTAGGTATGCTTGACTGTCTCGCAACATACATTTCGGGAAAAGGAGTAAGAAAAGAGAAGAATGTGAAGCGCCAACTACCAAATATGTAATGACACTCTAAGAAACGTAGAGGAGAAATGAAAGACACCTATTGCGCATGCATAAAGAGCCACCGTCTGACGTGGAACGACGTGGTCAAGAAAACATCTTATCAAGAAAGCGGCTTTCTGAAGAACAAAAAGTTATATATGTGTCACTGACACAACGAGACCCCTTCCTTTCGATATGGAAAGATTCCAACAACTCTCTGGCAGTTTGATGCTTAGCTTCGCTGAGAATCAGCACTTGCGCAAAGCACAGTACAAAACAGCAGGCGTTACAATGCGCAGGAACATGCGCATTATCATTCTTGCCCGTACTATTAGCATGCTGTCTCAGTCTGTCGTTAATGCAACGTCCCGTTTGGCCAATGCAGGACATCCCGCTGCTTAAGGGGACAGTGTAAGCGAAAATTAAAAGAAATGATTTTATTTTTTCTAAACGTGGAAATAAATTGTTTTCCGCATCTTTTCATGCATCACACTTCATCCTGGAAAATTTTTATCAGCCTAAAAAAGCGAACTGAAGGCAATGCGACCAGCCACATTCACCTTTTACAGACGCTGTTTTCGTAGCTTTCTATCGTCATAAGTCGACAAGGAGAATGAAGCTTCTCTTTTTTTGTGTGAAAGAAAAGAAGAAGAAGAATAACTTGAGGGTAAGCGAAGGGGTTTAGGGGCTATATTGGTGGGGCCCTATGTCCAAGGCTTCACTGGCTTTTTCCGCCAGCCGGACGTGGTCCAGGGCTGTCTGGCAAAAGTGTTTAGGTTGTTAGCCAAGAGTGAATAATTAAGCCAGAAAACGTTGTAAGAGTGAAGGACGTGAAATGTAAGTTATTTACTTTGAAGTCTGTTTTCTGAAAACGACATTTTTCGTCATGTCGGTGCAATCATTTTCAAAATGACAAAAGATGCAGCAAGTTTATTTTTTTCAGCGCATACTAAACGTTTATGTGATATTATACTGAACTAAAGTTCATGCTGTAGAACGAATTCCTTTTTATTGATGGTAAGAAAATATACAAAACTTTCTCTAAAATCACGTACTCGAAGAAAAAGATCGTTAATGATATTATTTTGCGGGTAATCAAATTACTATTTCAGTGGATAGTACATAAGGAAATAAAATGGAACAAACATCTCGCCGCTATCCTAATTTTGCTGAGAAAAGTGCATAAGAATATGCCCAAAAATACATAGGAAGTATACAGCTTACCCTGTTTCCTTAAGGGTTTCTCATTGACCACCCTTTGTGCACAGCGCCTGAAACATTTTGCATGCTGTTTCTGGTAGCCCCGCCGTTCGACGCGTGTGATACGCGGGCACAATTGAGACAACTCATTGGGAGCTGAAAAAACTACAGGGATGCTGGATCTGGTAGCCACCTTCTCGCGGTTATGGCTCACACAGTGTACATAAGGGGCACTTCTGGCTGAACCCGTTTCTGGGAGTGTCAATAAATAGTCAGTAGTCAGCACTTCACTTTCTTCTCTCCTCTTCCCTCTTTTCACGAGCTGTATGCTGAACCACAGTCAAGCGTGCCTAAGCAGCCCAAGCAGCATCTCGCCCAAAAAGAAGTCCTGTTGGGATGAATATTGACTCGGCCACACGTTAATGAATTTCAGACGTGGTGCCTCTGGGGAGCCTCGTTCGCTGTGATTGCTGTCGTGCTTCAAATCGTCATCTATGTCGGACAACGGTTGTCTGATGATGTCACCAGTGTCGATCAGACACCTTCATCGGTTGGAAATGCAGGTCAGCATGCAAGATCGCATATATACATAGATATTGCTAGACATAGGCAGTACAATATAACAAGAAACGCGCAGGTGCGACAAGCAAGGTACAGTTATCAACTACTGCATTATATTGTTCACAGCAATATCTCGAATAAAGAAAAATTTACAAAAATAAATGCCCCCATAGGCAAATAGAACAAATCGGACATGCACAAAAGTGGACAAACACAGCCATAGGAAGCCAACAGACTACGAAGCCAAGGGAACCGCTGCGGGTCAGTTTTTACTGGAAGTGTAGCAAATGTGAGCTCAAGGAAATATTTGAAAAAGCCGAATAAAACAACAACTCGATGCTGGCGGGAACCGAGCCCATAACCTTTGTATTAAACGTGCTATGCTGAACCATCCGAGCTACACAGACTCTGCTTTGGAGATTATAGTTTAATAGATGGAAGACCACATAGTAGAACACAGCTCGTTTGCCTCCTAAAGTTGTCAGGGTTGCTAAATCCACATGTGTACCATCAGGGATAAGACTTGTTACCGCAAATTGCAGCAGCGGCCAAATTGGCAAGACTTGATAGGCAGGTGGGTCAATTATGTATGCGTAGCTATCGCTGTGTGATAAAGGCATATCTGTGGACGCATGCTTATGCAGTGAGAGCCAAACTAAAGTGCACACAGGAGAATGGTGAAAGATGTAGGATAGCATCAACGCCTCCTATAACGCAATGCCTGGAATGTCAGCCACGAACGCTCTGCCCTTCCCTCGCCTGTTCTCCTCTCCTATTTGGTACTGTGGACAGAGCCATTCGCCGCGTTCCCTTGTAAACATCCACAGCTTTCGCAGCTGCCTCCCAGCAGTTGCCAACGTCATGTCACGTGACTAAGCGGTAGAACGGCGAGTGCTCTCCCACGGCGCCTGGTCGCAAGGCGAGGCAGGAAGCGTGGCCTCCGCGACTGGTTCCGGCAGGAATCTCCGAGCGACATTCCAATCATATAGTTATAGTTGGTTTAATGCCATATATACGCGGTAGTTATACAGACGCAGTTACAATAAACGAAGGAATACATCTGTAAAAAGAGGCCGTCACTTCCTCAAGCGAAACCGCCGTCTTTACTTCAGCCAAGACCCAATTACACGAACCTCAATAAGTGTCAACAACAACGTCGTTTATCTTTTGCAGCTTAGCCGCAATTTGCGCTGCTCTGTTTTTGCGAGAATGAGTGCTTGCATCTCTCTATTTTCATTCTTCTGTTACAGCATCATCAACCGCTCTGAGCAAGAGGTTCAGCGTGCGTACGTTGCTGACGATGCATCTGCTGCTCATCTTCATGATCTCGCAATGCTTCATGGGAGGGTACATCAGTCTGCTCAACAAACCCATCATGGAAGAGGTTCCGGACACAAAAGAGAAACTGCTGGCATTTTTTCGAAAGGGCCGTTTGGAACCCTGCGTTGTGCAGAACATGTTTGAGCATCTGTTCATATTGGTCAGTATTCTTGCAAGCCTTCAGATAGTGGTATTTCAAAAGCGTCACTGATTTATTTACGTGCCAAGATATTCAATAAGCGTACCTGTGGAAGCCACGATGAACATATCATCATGGATGACAAAGTAGGGACATAAAAGATTTTTCTGGTTCATACATAATAAATAATACACCCACGCAATTCAGACGCTATGCATGCAGATCGAAACAAAGCAAGTATGCAGTAGCAGTAGCATCAGGCCCGTAGCAAGGGGGGGGGGGGCTGCGGGCCCGCTCCCCCCCCCCCTTTACGAAATTTTGGTGAAGTAGGTGTTTTTACCAAAAATAAATAATACAACTAGGCGTTTTTCTGAAAAATAAAGGTTTTCAGCAAGTGCCCCCCGTCCCGAAAAAAGTTCCTGGCTACGCGCCTGAGTATCATTATCAGAGTGTAAGGCTGGGCGAGTGGGGGCATAGCTTAACGAAATACTCGTGGCGCTGAGACAAGTAAGAAAAACCGAGAGAAGACACGAAGGCGTTTTCTTAAAGTATGCAGGAATACTTCTTCATTGCAATGAAGTCGCTGTAGCTATGCTGTAGAATAAATGTTCCTTTGTAGATACCGTGAGAAGGAAGAGAAAGAGTGTGCTTTGTGGTAAGTGGATTTAGCCTTCTAAAATTGGCGGCACATGCTGCGCGCCAGCACTACCTGTCATACACGGTACAGTATGAAGTTCATAACGTCGTAGGAGGAACATACAGCGCTCTATAAGAGTTATTCAGACCGGTTAAGCTTACCAGCAACATTGCAACCTGGTACAATGCGCATGCAGACCGAAGCCCACAGAAACACACATTGCCGAAAACTCCAAGGAATCAAAAAGTTTCCGCGAGTAGGCTTCTTACTTCTCTAGCTCTTATGAGATCACAACCACACTCGATTTTGGTGACGTGGCTGTCCACCTCCGCCGCCGTCTGCCGTCATTGCTATGGCGCTCAATGAGAAAAATATATTCAGCAACAAGCAAGATTTGAATCCCGGCCCTGAGTGGCAGTGCCTTATGCGACCACAGAGCCGCCCCGGTGCTTGGAACTCCGTCGCAAAACGACCCTATACAGGTTTCACGTCGGATAGGAATCGCGTTAACACATGTTATATAGCGCGGCAGAAGAGTAAAGTAGCAAACAGGCGTCGCACAATGCGAAATTCGTAACGAGTGGGTGGTTTAAAGGTTCCCACCCATTACAAATGGCTCAGCCTTAAGTCTTCACCGTCTTCAGCAACAGCATACGTTTGCCGCGCAGGCCTGGCCCTTTTTTTAAGTGCCCGGTTCAATATTGCGCAGCGAATTCGTAGTACAGGCGCACTGAATAAAACTGGGGTTGGCGCGTTAAAGAGCTTAAAAAAACGGATAAGGTTGGTTTTGCTACAGCCGAAGCGAAAGAAAAGTCATTTGACTCTTTTTTTGTTACTCCACACCTCCCTCGCATACGGCTCGCGAACTTTCTTTCGAGATCACTATACTCCTGTCAGAGAGTCATGCGTCCGAAAAGAGAGCTTACGTGTATCTTTAAAGAGAGTCATTTACATGGCAAGTCAGCACTCACAGAAAAGAGTCACACCTATCTCCTCTTTTTCTTAGAGTCTACACCATATACACAAGCGCTGACGGTGTGACACCCTCACGAAGATACCGCGAGCGATCTTGCACTCTGAGACACTTGTCAGCAGTATCAGTGCCTCACATATGCTCTCAATACCATCTGATTCTTTGCAGCGTTCGGCACACCCATCTGCGATGGCGTTGAGAAACGCAGTGCAGAAGTGGTCGCAGTTTGTGGCAAGCGACACGCAAACATGCGCCAAGAGGACCAGGCAACGGCAAGCGGTCTTCTTTGGAGCATCTATAGTACTCGAGAAGTACATCCACTACTTACAGGGCCAAGTTCAGATATCGCGGGAGTATGCCGGTGACGTTATGTTACCGGTATCCTTACTGCTTCCAAAAGCTTCGCCTTACAAGGAACCCCTGAACTATGCGTAAGTGGTCTTCCCTTGTTCCATTTTCTTCGCAACACTTCTGAAATGTAATGCAGAACTATCAATGGTACTATCGATACTATCGATAGCTGAGTCACTATCGATATATCTATGGTACAAAATACTATCGATTGCGCTATCGGTAGTAAGTACCATCCATAGTATAAAATCAACAGCGCGAATTCATTGCAGCATAAACTTTGTTCCCCGCGGGCGTTGTACGCAGTGTATCCGGAAGAGCATGCAGAAGGGCAATAAAGTTGACATGTTTGTGTTCTTCACCAGAGTGCTTCGCTGAGACATGATCATAAAGTCAAACTATTCAGCTGTAGCGGAAGGGAAGCCGTTAAATGTGGTGGAACTGCGCGGCTTAAACCGATATTGCATTTTATGATTTAAAAATAAAATAAAGTATGAAGAACTAAATTTATTAATTGTAAGATTTAAGTGATTGCTTTTGAATATGAATTCATTGAAGGACGTATCCGCCATTTTCACTGCGGAAATAATTTCTCTCTTCAAGAATTGCTCATAAACTTGGCGAAGCTGATAGTAGGCTATCGCAAATATTTTGGCAACATGGCCAGCCAGCAACAGCATCATTACTCGGACCACACTGGATAGTTTGTCACGTGGTTGTGACGGTGAAGAATGCTGCAGCGAGACTGGGAAATACGAAGCTCATTTTTGGGCGATATTGTGCCCAGAAAATCAAAACTCAAAATGAAAACGATACACGCTGCGCACTGATAGCGGCGAGAACAGTCGTCGGCCGTCGAGTAATCTGATAAACGGTGGAACGCTTTGTCTTTTATACATCAGGCATCGAACCTTCCAGCGTGATCGCTGGTGCTCGCGTAAGCTCTCGAATAAACTGGAATATTCGCGTCCGGCGCGTAATCTCAACAAAATGATCTCAAACAATCGCAAAGTTTCTCAAACATAGCGGCGCGCGCTCTGCGTCAAACGCTACTAACACTATTTGTGGATGAAACCCGTGCACATCAAAACAAAAAAATAAACACGCGTGGCGGTAATATCGCTAGTAATATTACCGATGGTACCACCAACTGGACTATCGATAGTTTGTCTATAGTAGTTCCATCGATAGTTTGCTTACAATATCGATAGTTTCAAAGAGCTATCGATGCTATCGATAGTCAATTTACCGATAGTTCAGCTTGACTACTTCTGATGCTTTATTACAGACATTTTATGCATTGGCAAAGAGTCTAAGAACTGAACATATATCAGGCCGCGCTAACGAGCGTTCAGTTGAGCAATTACTGGAATATATCAAGGAAACCTGTTTATACCTGTACCTGCCACAGCAGCTCGGCAGGCAATTCGTCGGCTGCTAAGCTACACGAGACGTCTTAGATCCCCGGTCACGGTGACCGAATTGCCATTGAAGGCGAAATGCGAGACCCTTACAAAAATAGATTTAGACAGTCTATAGACTGTCCACATCCATTTTTGTAAGGGGAGCACCCGTGTACTTATATTTAGCTACACTTAAAGAACCCCAGGTGGTCAAAATAAATCCGGAGTACCAGGCTATCGAGTGCCTCATAACCACATCAATGAAAACTAGCAGATAACGAAACCAAAGAAGCCAGTCAATTAAGCCAAGTCCTTATCTGCTTGTTTTCAGTAAGCCTGCGTCAAAGAAAGAAACGAGTTCTCAAACTTTGCTTCCTTTATTCATTCATAATCGCGTCCTGGTTATGGCACAAAAGACCCCGTAATTATATTGCGCTTGTGCTCTTTCATTGAGCTTGCGGTTCGGTGCCTCTGCTTACTCTGTCTCCCAACCATGTAAAATACCGTTTAATACTGTACAATCCTAAGTGTTCTCTAACTCCTGTGGTAACGTCAAATAGCTCCTCCACGACACAATAAAGCGTTCGTACTTGTGTATGCTTCTCTCTCCCCGCTTCTTTTGTTAAAATTTCAAGACCAATATGTCTATCATCACGTGCGACCACACATTGCCTGTCGACAGGACGTTTACGCTCCAAAGTTCCGTCATGGACTCACTGGGACAATTAGGTAGACGCGAGTCGGTATCCTGTGGCGCCGTAACGGTCAACAGAATAAGCGTATGAAGTTGTACTGGTTGGTTTGTGTTAAAATTCATATTTAACGGCGCAACAATGAAGGCCTTGTCATAAAAAGTGAAGCACTTGCGATACGAGGGCTAATATTTTTATAAACATAGTGTTAAACAGGACTTTTCTCCGTCCGTGCGGAAGATTTGCCGGGTGTTGGCTGCTGCAGTCTTGTCCACTGTAGAGAAACTTGTGTCTGCCATGATGGGTAGGGTTGTCCTCAGAAGCAATATTAGAATGGTGCAAATCTATTGCGACCGTGTTTCTTTAGGCGCTAAACTTCGCAGATAATCTAGTTCGCGCTTGTATGTTACACTCCTACTAACCAAAATTCTTGGTGTACCCCCTTTGCGCTGCAGTGTAATAAGGATGGTCGAGACTGGACTGATGGAAGAAATCAAAGGTCGATACTGGAAGCGCACCTTGCCACAACCGAGCACCCTGGACGCCGTAGGAGAGTGGCAACAGCTACACTTCAATGTGTCCACCCTCCCATTTATCATTTTGGTAGCAGGCCTGGGTATCTCCAGCGTGGTGTTCCTTTGTGAAATGTCTCGCGGCATTGCCAAAAAACGTCGAAAACGCGCCGCATCTATGTAATGGCGTTACTACCATCGTGTCAGCGTGGCCCAAATTGCCGTTTTTATTGCATTGATTCAGACGTATTAGACCAGCCACACACCTTCAATAATTCCGCTGTAGTTCCCGTAATCAACCCGCACAGTATAAATAATGAACACCAGCCACGTTGGGCATCGGAGCACTCGAACCGTCAACCGATCAAGTGGTCTGCAGTTATAGATGTTCGCTTTCACCTACCGTCAATCCCTGAGCACCTTTGAACAGTGACAATGCTACCAATAATTATGGAGAATTCTGTACCAATACAGAAGGGTTATATCCCATTCAGTGCTAAATTACAGGGTAATGATCTGCGTCAATGTCAGCAAGAACTTTCCCAGGGCACGGAAGCTTAAGATACTGAAAGTGTGCAACTGGGTTTTGTTACTAGAGATTGTAGAAAACAAACGAATTTATTTTCGTTTTCGTAAATTTGTGTAGTAGTATCTCAAGCAGAGAAGCTTTCCTGCGCCGCCTCTATCATAGCAAAAGGAAAACCTATGGTTTTCGTAAGCCGCGAAGACCATGAAAAGGAACTCATACATTCCGCATCGTACTCACTTACCTGACTCATGCGACAGATGAGGATACTAATGTAGAAAGAAGATTTCTTTAAAGAAGCAGTACTGCCAGCCCACCTGTTTTGCAGGAGTTTTGTCTCCAGCATCGTAAACGGTAATCGCGTCACCAGTCTCTCTTTTATCCTGTGTGTAAGTGACGATGGCATGTTGTTTTTTAAGGGAAAATGCGATCGGTATTTTAGAATTTCATCTCTTTCGACAGTGCGGCAGTACAATTTGGTCGCGCACAAATGCTCCAAGAGAGTGGCGTGTCACTTGACCGAATTATGCGGTCACTAAGGCTTTCATATACAAAGTGTCTAAAAATTGTACGAAAACATTAAGCAATATGCATAAAGCCCCAACCGCATACACGCTATTTTCGGGCGACGCCGACGAGCGACAGCGACGAGCGACATGATTTGCTGTCGCGGAGGGCCATCCATCGCCGTCGCTTGTCGCGTCGCAGCTTTCTGGAAAACTAGAAAAAATCGCTTGTCGCCCGGAAGTGAGCGTGACGATTTCCGGCAACATGGCAGCATCACCGATCCTCGCTTCGGTTGCAATTTGCTCTTGATGCTCCCAATCGGCGCGTACTTCAATGAATGCAAGTTATAGCCTACCTTCTTTGCAACCCCATCTCACGTGGAGAGCGAGGCAGCGGCCGTATTTTGTCGTTAATTTTGATCGACGGCTCGTTTTGATGTTTCGGTGGTAGCTTGCTGCAATGATGGTAGCTTGCTGCAATGTCAGTTTAAAGTGCGTCGTAGCGTCGTAGACGTCGTAGATGCGTAGTAGATAGATAGCGTGCGCTTGCGGGCGCCCCCTCGAGGTCACAGCAGATGCTACTGTCGCAGTTAAACAAAACATTGCAAAAGAAAGAAAATCCCGTAACGCTTCTGTGACTTCCTTATCTCACACAAGTCAGTAATAAATTTGACATGCTGCCATTCATCTACTCTGTAATTCTTTTTTGCAATTTACCTGCGTGCACGCAATAGTTTTAAATCTAGCAACCATGACACTTCGTCGCGAACATGTGGGTGCTCCCGTCGCGACGCGACATCGCGACGGAGCTTGTTTGTCGCTGTCGCTCGTCGCCGTCGCTCGAAAATCGCGTGCATGCGGTTGGGGCTTAATGCTTCGGCTAGAGCTGCAGGCAGTACACTTTAATCAGTGTGGTAGTGAGAACAGTAAGTAACTGAACGAGATAAACTTCCTAACTAAAACTGGGTCATCGAACGCAATAATTGTAGTCATTTGCACAAAGAATTCCTATAAGTTGTAAGATTCACAAAAGGACAATGCCGCTTATTTATTCTCAGTAATATAATTGGGGAAAATGTCAAACAGCGCCATTGCCGCGTCTCTGCTTAGTGACAGTAATCAAGAGCTTTAGACCAAAGACAACAAAATTTGAGCTGGGATTCGGGAGAGCAACTCTGGGCCTGCGAGGTGGCTGAAAACGCTGCCAGGGCCCAAGGGCTACTGGCCACCGTTTAGGCGGGTGCCTCGTCCTTAAACAGCGAGACATAATACAGTTACATGTATCTATGTCTCTCTAGGGGCCACGGAGCTTTGCAAGGCCAGGGCTTGGGCTACTCCTGACATAAGGAAAGAGCTTCTAGAGCCAGTAGGCGCTTGACGCCCGCTGCTTTAGTTGACGCTACCCAGTTTATATGTACGAGCGCTTATGTCGAGGAATGATCAGTAAGCTGCGGCAACCTATGGTTCGCAATTTGTTCTGTAGGTGGAAGATAACATCCAAGAACATTATCTGTTTTATTAAGAACTTCCTTGTAGTTATATTGATGATGGTCCAGCTTGGCGTAAAAAGAAAGCCGTCGCTTGGATGCGAGAGTCATTTCATTTTGGACAGTTGTTCTTGGCCAAGTTTTGGAGTGTGACCAACAAATTCGAAACAAAGCATGCCCGACGCCCAGAACAATTCGCACATTGCGCACGCGCGCTAGCATCGACGCAACACTTACTGCGTCGCAGACGTTTCAGGCCCGTTGTCTACATTCTTTCTCGCATATAGCCGAGAAATTAGCGATCTCCATTATCAAGCGCCGGTATTCGGCCTTTCTTCGTTTCCCGGGTAGGTAGGCAGCAAAAAACACAGTACTGCAAGCGGCTTTGCAGCCCAGCGTCTTCTGCAGCAACTGCCAGCTCGAGACGCCATGCGCTCACACTCGCGCTCGCTTCTTTTTTCGTCATCGATTTGAATTAATCAATCGAAGAACTTTGTTTTCAGCAAAAACAAAAAAAAAATGCCAGGCCTGCGTGGAAAGCGCAGCACAGTCACATCGAAAGCTGGAAGAGCGGCATTTATAGAGCCCGTTATAAACTCTTTTGTGGCTACTAATACAAGTACATTAGCAACGTACCCACTACGCCACAAATCATACTTTTTGGGAAGTTTGGAAGCGCCCACCACGACATCATTCATTATTCTGCGGAGAAGCGAGGTACCATCTGTAAGGCATTATGTGCACTTTGTTGATGTGACGGTTGATGGGGATGAAGAATTATGGCTGAGCCCTTTGTAATGGGATGGAAGCTTTAAACAACCCACTAGTTACGTAATCCATACTGTGTGACGCCCGGTCGTTATTTCCTTATTTAACTGTCCCACCACGCTTTATAACATACGTTAACCAGAGAAACGGAGAGCGAGAGAGAGAGAGGGAATTAACTTTATTGAGAGCCTGAGGAAATGGATCATCGGAGCCTTATGGGCTTCCTTGGCAACCAATAGAAGTGCACTTGCGAGGAACCCACTACGCTATAAATCGTCATAATTTTTGTGAAATAGGGAAGCATCCACTATGCAATGTTTTGTCATTCTGCGAAGAACCGTTTACTCGCTAAACACCTGTAAGGCATTATGTGTACTTTGTTGATGCTGTGGCTGATGACGATGAAGAATTATCGCAGCGGCCTTTGTAATGGGTTGGAAGCATTCAACAACCCACTCGTTGCGCAATTCGCATTGTGTGACGCCCGGTTACAGAATTCGCGTTTGTGTGATGCCTGGTTGTTATTTTACTCTTCGACCATCCTGCATTACGTATGTTAATGTGGTTCCTTCCCGACATGAAGCCTGTATAGGGTCTTTTTGCAACGCAGTTTCAAGCACAGGCATGGCTCTGAGGTAGGACACTGTGCTCCCACGCAGAGGGCCCAGGTTCGAACCTCGTTCCATCCTGCAAAATTTTTCTTATTGCCTTTTTTTCTTATTTCGTGCGATAGCTCTTACGGACACCGTCGGCGGCGGCGGCGGCAGCGGACAACTACGGCGCCAAAAACGGCCGTTGAAATGATCTCATAACAGCTTTCGCTGTAAAATATTGAGGGTGAAAAATTTTCTGTTGGGGGGGGGGGGGGGGGCGGGGGACCGTCCCTGCTTTTCTCACAGATCTAACAGACTGTCCTGAGTCATTCCGGCTTAGCCGAATGACTTAAAAAAGCATGTGTAGGCCCTTGTCAATGTGTGAACTGTCATTCCTTAATTGTAGTGGTTTACACGCACGTTCGTTATTCTGCAGCTGTGAGCTAGCATGTCACGCATGTTTTCTGGGATGTGGAGCCTAGTTGCACGTCACAACATCATGAACATATCCTTAAACCTTACTTAACAGCAGGAAATATTGAATTTTTCTTTGGAACACTTTGGAACAAAGCGATATAATTTCTTTTTTAAATATATATTTGCCTGTGTTTAATATCGTTTATTTTGACTATTATTCTGAATAGGTTTCGTAGTTCAATTTTTTTTGTCTTTGCGCTCCTTCGCCCTACTTAAGATGCATGCGTTCGGTCCCTCGAGGAACTCGGAAATTACACTTTCTCGCAGCAAAACACTTGGCAGACAACTTCTATTTTCACTTTTAACTAACTGCAAACACAGCTAGTTCAGGCTTAAGTTTCTGATGAAGAGCTGATACGCCATACCGTGCCACTCGTCTTTCAGTACCAGTGTCGTTTGACGTTAGAGCAGCAACCTCACTAACAAAACCTTTCTATTGCATTTTCTCTATCGATTGTCATCATTTTCTCTTTCTCTTGTCATCACTTGTTAGAGTAGCCTGTTATCCCAGTGATGTCTACAAGCCTTTTTGGACATACCCTGTTGTATATTCTCTCAAATAACAATCAAATTTAGTTCTATTGAACAGGTTGGATTGTTCATCTGCGGTCTTTTATCCGCCACAACATCCTTCATATATTTGACAGTAAGCAAAAAATTACACCATTTCCCGCTAAAGGGGACCATGAGGCGATGCGAAGCCGGAGCACTTGCACGATCGCGTTCCGTTGGCGCTCGTTGGGCATGCTACCGACCTCGCGTCGTGGAACGCGAAGAGGAACGCTACGCATGTCTTGTCTTCCCTCTAGCCTGGCCGTTAATTCTCACAGGGCGAGCGGGGAACGCGGTCGACAGGCGTGCGAGAGGGGGGCAGCGTAGGAGTGGAGAGAGATGGGGGAGGGGACGCGCATGCGCTGGTGCTCATCGCGGCGTTGCGCTGGAGAGAATTTCGGCATGTCTAGCCAAATTTGTCTAGGTGACGTTGGTCTAGCCCGCGTTTCAGAGGAAGAGTGGAAAGGGGAGGGGAAAGGGGAGAGGGGAAGAGGACAGGAGGCATGGTGAGGGGGAGTGGAGAGGAGGTGTGTGGAGAGAGTATGCGCATGGGCAGTAAGGGTGGTCACGCCGCACCCCAACACCACCGGATTGAACTACGCCATAAGATA
The DNA here is from genome assembly GCF_013339695.2 of Rhipicephalus sanguineus. Lineage (NCBI taxonomy): Eukaryota > Metazoa > Arthropoda > Arachnida > Ixodida > Ixodidae > Rhipicephalus > Rhipicephalus sanguineus. Next base: position 96,909,713 of record NC_051183.1, read on the forward strand.
CTTCGCATCTAAAAACAGAGCATGTGAGTTAGGTTTAGTAAATCAGTGCATTTGGTCGAGCGGTTGCCCGCATAAGCATTTGTCAGCAATTGCTGACATGTCACACGACAGGTTTCTTTCTTTAACAAGAAAATGTTTTATGTCGTGGTCCACCAAGACTTTCATGACGTATTTCCGTCACGGAAGTACGTCAGCAAAATGAACGCCATCAGATGGCAAAGCAAAAAAAAACTATAAGAAAAAGTTCCGTTGACTGGAGTCGAATCCATGACCTCTCGGTCCTCGACGATGGGTGGCGGGCGTTTAGCCCACTCAGCTACCACCAAAGACATTACGGAAGCTATATGAACGCACCCCTTATCTTTCACACTTTCCTCTCACAATGCTCTTGGATGGATGGGTGGATGCTATGAGCGTCCCCTTTACAAGTGGGCCGTGACATCTGTGCAACCAGGCTCGAAAAAACAAAACAAACGCCCGGTTGCTACGACCGTCCCATTCGGCGCGTTTCCAATACAAGTTTAATTTCCTCCATGCTTCAACACACCTTGAGATCGCGGCCAAGCCTCGCTCATACCAACCATCCATATCGAAAAATAGCTCTCCGACGCTCGCCTGGCTGTCGCACCGTGTTCCCCGCTCGCCCTGTGAGAAGTAACGGCCAGGCTAGAGGGAAGACACGACGCGCCAACCTTTCTCTTCACATTCCACGACGCTTTGAAGGAGTGCATATCGAGTATCACTGTTTTTTAATGTGCTTGTTGATGCCATCTGCGCGGGATTCACCATGTCCACGTAGATGTTAAGAACTTCAGCTACCACAGGGGTTAAATCATGATCATGGGCGTTAGTCGTCGGTACAGAGATGTGCCACTAGGCGTCAACGTGAGTGCAATGCGTCAACATCAAGCGGTGCTATATCTGCCAAACAACAGTAGAAATTGTACAAGCTCTCATATACCAATGCACTATAAATAATAAACTACTTCTGTGATGACAGGTTTCGCTTTCGTGTTATACCGATTCCTATGACGGAGGGATCGGCCATCTTTTTATTCCTTGAGACACAATACCTTGTCGGTATATGAGTGGTATATGTCTATTTAATTGCCTTTTTGTGTATGAATTTAAGCAGTGTCTCATGGAATGTTTTCATGTATCCAGGGATCACAGCTAGTCGTGGCTCTGTAGCGAAGGCCGGCTTGCACCAGGTGTGCGTGATCGTGTGGTGATTTCATGTAGCACACTTCTCGTAATATTAGGGGAATTCGTCAATGCATTGCATCGTGCAACGCGGTACCGACTTGGCGCGTGGGTACTATTTTACTTAGGGATCAAATGTTCTGGTCTCGCGCACCCCTTGAACAACCACGACGGACTGCCACCGTGCACACATATGACGCGGCGCGCTTAGCCAGCATCGTGACGGTCTGTGCTCGCGGTCGTCGAGTGAACCGCGAGCCTAGATCTTCGTGCAATAGTAAAATCCTGTTATATATTATAAAGTTCCAACGAAAGCAGTTTGCTTTCAGCCATTTTATTTACATTCGTCCTGGCTTCTTCTTCCTCTTCCCCTAGCCTGTTCTTTTCCGTGTTCTCCAACAACTTCTTGTGGATCACTACACATATTGTTACGAGTACGGTTGAATTATGTTTATTTACAGGTCGAAGTTGATGGTCCGGTAATGATGGCGTCGGTAGCCTCAGCCAGTTCACGACCTCCTCTTCTTCTCCTCGCTCGTCTCATACCCGTTGCATTCCCCGGTTCCCAGACGAAGCCCGCTGGGCGAGTCCGAATCACTTATAACGTGTAGAGTGACACCGCTTAAGACGGGCACCATGTACCAGCTGTGTCCGGCTTGACCGACGGCCAGCTCATGTCAAGTGTGCCACCACGTACGTCAAATCGCTCAAGCGATCAACGATGACGAATGGGCCCGTGTACTGGGGTAAAAACTTTTCACACAAGCCACGTTTACGTTTCGGGGTCCACAACCACTCGAAGTCTCCTTTGCAGTACGAGACAGTCTGATGGCGGCTGTCATAGCATTCTTTAGATCGCTGCTGCGATGCCACAATACGAAGGCGAGCAATCCGCTGGGCTTCCTCGGCAAGACACAGCATTCAGGCGACAGAGTAGTCGCTATGAAAGTCAAACGGTAGTATCATGTCGATGCAGCTTAGCGGTGGACGTGCGTAAAGGAGGTGAAAAAGACTGTAATCGGTCGTCTCATGCTTTGCAGTATTGTAAGCATAAGTTATGAAGAGGAGAACATCATTCCAGTCTTTGTGGTCCGAAGATACGTACATGGCCAACATGCTAGTCAGAGTTATGTTCGTACGCTCTACAAGCCCATTCGTTTGAGGGTGATAAGGCGATGAATGGCGGAACTGCGAATTGCACAGACGAATCAGTTCTTTCACGGCGTCCGCGACAAACTGACGACCACGATCACTAATGATCACACGGGAGGACCATGCCGAAGAATGATAAATCGAAGCAAAAAAAAATTTGCCAGATCCCACGTACCGTGGGAATCGATGTAATGCGAAGCAGGCGCGTGATAGTGACTGGCGTGATTTTTCACATTGAGCGAAACGTTACGGAATGACGCTAGAGAAATGTGGAATTGATATACTCCCACTCATCTGTTGAAGAGCATATGTATTATATAAGCAGTCGTTTACAGTTGCGTAACGATGCCAACATGGGTGTTCCCAACACCAGATGCGGTAAGCTTGTATATAGTGCTTATATGCTTCAATACTGGATAGCGCGAATCCGAACAGGACAAAGGAACAAAGATGCACAGAACAGCCGTTAGCTCGCAAGTGAGCTTCATTGAGGAACGTTTCCCCAGATATACAAACAGCCGAGTGGCACGTGCAGGAGCACTGTACGTACGTTACAGTTACAGTTACAATTGTTATGTTTATACTTGTTCGTTATAACGGAGAACGCACGGACGTTTCACGAACCCGTGTGTATGTGTAGAAGGGGTCCTTGACAGTTCTTCAACAAGGTCGTCATCCCCGTGATCAGTGAGCACCAGCGGCTGTACCGGACTTGTTAATCGGATCCGTTCGTGATCGCGGCTATGAGGAGTCTAAGTGTAGTGAAGTGCGAGGTATAGTGCAAATGGTGGAAATCCTGGACGCCTCTTACGATGAAATGATGCATGATGCCTTCTGTCGTGTCCACATCCAAGCCGTCTTTCACGCAGTATAAGGACCAATCGTTGTTGGGTATTGATAAATCAATGTTGAAGTCACCGGTAATGATGAGAGGCCTGGTTCTCTCAGCAGATTTATTGTGGGAAGCATTGACTCTAGTTTTTGCGTTATCCACGTTGCGGACCACGTGGACGAGTGGATGGTAGCTGAGCGTCTTCCACGGCTGTTCTGTTTTCAACTTCCTCACGTTCCTTGCGTCCGCCGTGGTGTAGCGGTTACGGTGCTCGGCTGCTGAACCGAACGCATGGGTTCGATCCCGGCTGCGGCGGTCGCATTTCGATGCAGGCAAAATGCTAGATGCCCATGTAGTGTGCGATCTGGTTACACGTTAAAGAATACCCAATGGTCAAAATTTCCGGAGCCCTTCGCTACGGCGTTGGTCATAATCATACCGTGGTTTTGGAAGATAAAACCCGAACAGTTATTATTATTATCACTTTCCTTGCGTGTCAATGTGTGTGTTCGCGGTTGATGCGTTCGTTGAGACTCTGTATCACCTGTCGCACATACCCGCATAACATGAGCTCTTGTATACGGGTATGTGCCACACGTGACTGAGAGAAAGGGTTTCATGATGTACGCGACAGGTACTTTGCGTTATTCATGTCATGACCAGTGAGGCGTGTTCGTCATACACTGATCCCCTGCTATGCCAATTTTGGTATATTACAAGTTATGTGGACGATCAGGAGAGCGCCCAGACGTAGGCGGCTAGATAGATAGATAGATAGATAGATAGATAGATAGATAGATAGATAGATAGATAGATAGATAGATAGATAGATAGATAGATAGATAGATAGATAGATAGATAGATAGATAGATAGATAGATAGATAGATAGATAGATAAAGACGGCCAAAGTGCCTAAGGTTCGCTAAGAAATGCTTCGCATTTAACATTGCAACGCACGCAGCTGTCGAAGATGGTATGGCCGCCGTCTCCGCGTAACGGGTCAGATGGTCGACATATACTATCACCCATCGATTGTCGCTAGATGATCGTGAAGAATGGGCCAAAAAGATCAATACCCACATGTTCAAATGGTAGAAGAGGCGGTGACAGTGGCTGGAGAAGACCTGGCGGAGAAGTCGAAGGGCGCTTGTAACGTTGACACTGTTCGCAACTTGAGACATAGTGCTTGACGGTGTCGCATCGTCGTGCATGGCTCTCAGTATTAAAGAGGATAGTCTTTCTTGGGATACTTAAACGAAGAAATTTTGGTCTGTCTTTATGTCTTTCTGGTTGTCGGCACGTCACTCGATTCAGCTACTCGGCCAAAGTTGAACCACTTGCCCAAGGGCCAGCCATCTTGAACGGCTGACTAGCTTCATACTTGTGTACATTGTCGATCAAAAAGCAAACATTACGCATATCTGAGGCGCAACATCACCAGGTAAGTATTAAGTGGTGTGTTCTTTTAATAGAAAATGCATACATACGTAATTCTAGACACCCTAGTTTCTTAAGCTGCGCTGAAAATGCGACTGCGCTGAAACTTGCCTTTCGCCGTGCCTTCCGCACATGCTCATTGTTGTGTGTCGGTTGCGGTTCTGTACTGCACTGTACGAATGCCATGGGGCACCGCTCTGGCATTCCTGTTTTACACAGGCGACGTGTAAATAAAAGAGTGTGCGGAGAGTACTCGTTGAGTGCGGACGTTTCTTCTGCTTCAGCGCTTCGCTCCAAACCGCGTGTTCGGGCTGGCAGGCGTCCCCGCCGGTCGCGTTGGCCACCGCCGGTCTTCGCCTGCTGCTGCGCCGGGACTACCAGCCCACAACACAGCACTCAGGTTTCCCGACGTATTGCCAGATGGCGTCCATAACTCAAGCAGCGCCTCTTCTATCGTCTTTGGACATTTGCCGCGAAGCACGCAGATACGCGGCCAATTTTTTTCAAATCGCAAGTTCTGTGGCACGACCAGAAGGAAGTGTGCGCCTTTAGCCGAATTCGTCTTGTAAAGCAGGCCGTCACGGGACGCGTTGCAGCGACGAATAGTGATTACAAACCATTATCATTTTTTGTTCTGTCTTGAAATTCGCCGAGTCTGGGAGTGTGGAAGAAATGGGGGCAAAGCAGTCATCAAAACTGTCTTCGTCACACTAAGTCGTTGTGAGAGGAAGGCGGGAGAGACAGTCTGCATCTGCGTGGTGACGTCCAGACTTGTACGAGATGACGAAGTCGTACTCCTGTAGTCGAAGAGCCCAACGTGCAAGTCGTCCACTTGGATCACGGAGATTCACCAGCCAGCATAAAGCGTGGTTGTCGGTGACGATTGTGAACGGGCGTCCGTATATATAAGGTCGAAATTTGGGTACCGAGAAAACAGCTGCCAAGCATTCTTGTTCCGTCACGGTATAGTTGCGCTCAGCCTTACTGAAAGAGCGGCTAGCATAAGCCACCACGTGCTCAGCCCCTTGATAACGCTGCACTAGTACGGCACCGATGCCGATGCCACTAGCATCGGCGTGCATTTCTTTCGGCGAGGACGCATCGAAGTGCCGCAATATAGGCCCCGACGTTAGCAGAAACTTTAGCTGGCGGAACGCCTCGTCGCAAGCCGAAGTCCAGTTGAAAGGCACGTCTTTTTGGAGAAGACACGTTAGGGGATGAACCACGCCTGCGAACTTCGGAACGAAGCGACGAAAATACGAGCATAAGCTCAAGAAGCTCCTCAGCTCCCGCACGGACTTAGGTGGTTCGAACGAGCTGACGGCCTCGATCTTTCGTGGGTCTGGCCTCACACCGTTTTGGTCCACGAGATGCCCAAGTACTAACGTTTCCGTTTCGCCGAAACGACATTTCTTTGTGTTTAAGATCAAACCGGCCTTTTCTACGCAATTCAGAACGAGACTGAGGCGTCTGTTATGCTCGTCCAGTGTGCTGCCAAAAATCACTACATCATCGAGGTAGCACAAACAAATTTCCCATTTAAGTCCACGAAGTATAGTGTCCATGAATCGTTTGAATGTTGCTGGCGCATTACAAAAGCCGAACGGCATAACATAAAATTCATAAAGGCCGTCGGGCGTCACGAAGGCCGTTTTCTCCTTGTCGTTTGGGTGCATGGGTCTCCGCCAATACCCTGATTGCAAATCCAGCGACGAAACGTAGGCAGCGGAATGTAGGCAATCGATGACATCATCAATTCTAGGAAGCGGATACACATCCTTCTTTGTGACCGAGTTTAGTTTTCTGTAATCAACATAGAACCCCCACGATCCATCCTTCTTCTTTACTAATGGTACAATCGACTGGTCGTTTGAGAGCGCTCTGACTGAGTTTGAAACTGTTGAATTCAACAGCTTTATACCTTTTCAACGAGAACAAGCAGGTATGCAAGTCATCTTTCTCCTCCCTGATTATCTTTTGACCCGATAATGTTAGTAGCAATGGTTAGTTGCTATTTTGCACACTTTTTTCAGCGCCTTCGGAGCGCCCGAAAACGACCAGTCGAATGTACCATAAGATCAATGGTTCTGCCCACGGACTAGATGACCCTTTCACAACACCCTTCCGTAACATGTCGGTCACCTATTCAGCTATAACTGTCCTTTTTGTCGAAAACACGCGGTATGGTTTTTGACAAATGGGGTGTACAGATCCGGTGTCACTTTTGTGGTGAGCACGAGAACGTGGTAGTGAAGCCTCCGTGTCACCTTTTGTGAAATCGAACACAGAAAGATCTGTCAGAAGCACTCGTGCAAGAGCGTGACGTTCATGCGAGGGCAGCGACTTGCTGATCATCCGTAAGACCTGTTCTTTGGAACTGCTTCGTCGGGGGTCGCTTCTTTGAGACACACATACCAAGGGGAGCCTTTTCGCTTAAAACTGTGATAGAGCTGTAAGTGGCTTCGTCAAATTTAGCGAGCTTCATATCGCGCGGGAGAATAGCACGCACCGAAGAAAAATGGAAAGCCCACAAATCTGAGGCGCCATTGACAACCGTCACGAGAGAACGCGGCACAAGTACATCTTTCTTCACGTACCCGTCGCAAGTGGTTGGGTTTGCGCGTCGATGAAAGGTCGGACGCGGCAACATAAACAGGAACACGCGATAGAGACCACGGCGCTATAAGCGAATCGTTCAATACGACAAAATAGTTTTGCTCTGGTAAGGATGTGACGGCAAGAGTGGAGAGAAGCGCGCTATTCAACGTAATTTTGCCTGTGCCACAGTTAAGGGAAACACCACAGTCCTGAAGAAAGTCGATCCCGAGAATCACATCATGAGTGCACCGTGGTAGAACAAGAAATTCCGTGATGAGATCTTCTTCGCCGAACAAAACACTTGCAACACAAATACCAAGAGGAGCAAGACACTCTCCGCTGACACCACGAACTGTCACACCACCATTCCACCGACCAAGCCTTCCTTTGAATGTCACACTCATGAGAGAAACCGTACCACCAGTATCGACTAACGCAGTGGCAGGTACACTATCAATTAACACACACACTTTGTTCTTGATCATCAAAATAGGAAGAGGAGTAGTTCGCAGAGACGGAGACTGGCGGGCGACCTTACCTCCATCGGTCGCGCCGGCTAGTTACCCGACGGCGGTGGTGACGTAAAACGTCGCCATGGTGACGCTGAACGGCGTTGGCGTCTGGTCGCTGGCATCAGGCTACGGTCTCAAGCTGGCGAGTCACTCCTTCTGTTGTACTGACAGAAGGTATTCCAGGGTGGCGAGCCTGTTGTGTTTGCTGCCCGAGGTTCTGTCGGCCAATGATCGTCATGAATTCCTTGTTCCAGGTTAGGCCAAGTCGGTGGTGGGTCGAACCTTGTCTGGCGACGCCGGCAACAAAAACGAGAGATGTGACCTACGGCACCATAGCTGTAGCAGACAGGCGATGGGCGACCGACGTTGTAGGCTTCGGGATAAGCTCTGGGACGCTGCGTGTAGAAAACACGGTCTTCTGAGTGCCGATTCGTGGTAGTATCCCTACGAGTGCGTTGGTCGTGCGTCATGTCATTGGGCAAGGAACTTCGGTGCTGTCGCAGCTGGTCGACTCGAAAGTCTGAAAAACTGCGCATGCGTCGTATGCTAATCGCTTGCGGGCTCCCGTTAAGTGGCGGAAATAGCGTGCCACAAACACTAACGCCAACTTAGCGTACGCTATTCGAAAGCTCCCTAATAATAATCCCTGCTTCGCCGTTCAAATTATTCCGGATCGAGTTTGGCTGAGACTTTAGTCAAACCGCAGTTTGGGAGCCAGATCGCGATGAAACGTGCCCGTGTGATATCGGTATTGAACGTGACTTACGTCACAATTACTGCAACGAAACACGCGATGGCAAAAAAAGGCCAGGCCTGCGCGGAAAGCGCAGCACAGTCACAGCGAAAGCTGCAAGAACGGAAAACCTCTTGCGGCTACTAATACAAGTAAACTAGCAACGTACCCACTACGCCACAAAGCATAATTTTTGTGAAGTTGGGAAGCACCCACCCGCGACATTATTCGTCATTCTTAGAGAAACCAGCTACCATATGTAAGGCATTACGTGCAGTTTGTTGATGCGACGGTTGATGACGATAAATAATTATGGCTGAGCCATTGGTAATGGGTTGGAAGCTTTAACCGATCCACTAGTTACGTAATTGACATCGTGTGACGCCCGGTCGTTATTTTACCCTCCCATGACGCTAATAACATAGGTCAACGTGAGAAAGAGAGAGACAGGGAAATAACTTTATTGAGACCCTGCGGAAATGCATCATGGGAGCATTATGGGCTTCCTTGGCAGCCAATAGAAGTGCACTTGCGAGGAACCCACTACGCTATAAATCATCATCATTTTTGTGACATAGGGAAGCAGCCACTATGCAATTTTATGTGGAGGAGGAGGAGGAGGAGGAAGGAAATGAAGGAAAGGCAGGGAGGTTAACCAGACGCGTGTCCGGTTTGCTACCCTACGCTGGGGGGAAGGGATGAAGGGATTAAAAGAAAGAAAGAAGAGGGAAGAAGGCACTGTCACCACATAATGCCTTACAGGTGTTTAGCGAGTACCACGGTAATTCGGAGAATGACATAAAATTGCAGCAGGCCAGCAAAGCGACGCGAGCATTACTGATGCAATTTTATGTCATTCTGCGAAGAACCGTGTTACTCGCTAAACACCTGTAAGGCATTATGTGCACTTTGTTGATGCTGTGGCTGATGACGATGAAGAATTATCGCAGAGGCCTTTGTAATGGGTTGGAAGCATTCAACAACCCACTCGTTGCGCAATTCGCATGATGTGACGCTTGGTTACAAAATTCGCGTTGTGTGACGCTTGGTTGTTATTTTACTCTTCTACCACGCTACATTACATGTGTTAATATAGTTCCTTCGCGACATGAACCCTGTATAGGGTCTTCTTGCAACGCAGTTTCGAGCACCGGCATGGCTCCGAGGTAGAACACTGGGCTCCCACGCAGAGGGCCCAGGTTCGAACCTCGTTCCATCCTGGAATTTTTTTCTTATTTCGTTTTTTTTTCTTATTTCGAGTGATAGTGGTTAAGGACACCGGCGACGGCGGCGGCGGCGGACAACTATGGCGCCAAAAACGGCCCTTGTTGTGATCTCATAACAGCTTTCGCTGTAAAAACATACAAAAGAAAAGAGGGCAGACGGTCTTCGTGAACAGACCCCGTTACTTACCTGATCATGAAGCGTGGGAAATGGCCAGGTAGAAGCTGTTGCCGTCGGAAGCCTTGCGGAAGTGTACGCGGACAGGAGGGGGCACCGCAGAGCACAAAAGTTATAAATGCAGCCGCACGGCTTCTTGATATCCTAAGGTTTGACACTAATGAAGGGACCACGGCGTCTGGCATGCAATGTTGTTTTGGGCGCGAAACCGTCACGTGATTAAAAGAGCCCGCCATGCAACCGCTGCGCGCTCGATATGCAATGTAAACCAGAGTGTTGTAAATTATAGCCTCCGAGACGGGCACAATAACTGTCAATCACAACGGCTGTCTATATGCGTCGCTTGTGTTATAGCATGGTAATTTTAGACATGTTACGTACAAATTGTATTGGAATTTTTTTTATTATTCCTAAAGGTTGGTCCGCCGACATCTTTTAAGTGCATGTTCATAACTAAAAGGCATTTTTGCACCGCAAGCTCTGCTACATGCCCTGTCAATGTTACAAGACCGCCTAACTTAAGAATGAAGCCGAAATCAAACTGCATTACATGCAATTTCGATTTCAACGCACCATCATCATCACAAACAACACGGCGACATGGAGCATCTCATTTGCACCTTTGTGTCTACAATGTGTCTTCGCGCTCTACATTCTTGGGCAAAGGCATCAAACAACGTGAGAAGTCGTGTGACCGAAAACGGCAAGCACTACTGGGAACAACAGTGTACCTCCACGTAACATCTAAGCATCACCGGTGAGCACACTTGATACGGACCTTCCACCACGAAATAGCGTCCACAATAGAGACAACTGAGGGCGTATGTGCATGATTTGCAAGCCACGAAACTGCGTCCATCGAACGTAACGTGATCCTCCGAATTACCATAGCCGGCGCACCCGTGGCCCGTAATCTACAATAGTTTAGACTTTGGCTCTACAACTGAGGCGATTCCACAACCTGAAAGGGACCTTTCTGTTGTGCAGCAGACGTTCCATGCACACTTTGCGCCGACACGCAACGAAGTGTATACCCGCTAGAGCTTTCGCTGCTGAAAGCAGCAAGCTAAAGACCGTATTGGCTCTTCTCCCCCCGCCCTGAACCTCAAAGCGCATGAATGTAACATTAGGGAGCAGCGCGACAAGATGATCGGAAAACAGACCTCTCCAGGTAGGAACTGCCATTTGAGCTGACTAGCGATAATGGTCCACAATTCTGATATACAGAGTTCGCCAAGTTCACCAAAGAGTGACAGTTCACATACGACTTCCAGCCCAAATCACCCTGAACCTAATAGAAAGGTTGAGAGTGCGCTAAATACAATTAAGCTTTTGTTGAAGAAAGCATTGAAAAGTGTTCATGAGCCGCAGGTATGTTTCTTGGATCACAGATATACACCATGCTGGAACACAAAGGCAAGCCCCCTAAACTAGTGACAGGTTGATGAATTGAATCTACTCTGTCAACAAGAAACATGCTGCGTAATCTACCAGCCCTGCACGAACAGACTGATTGGTAGGAAAAAGATGGAACGAATAAGGAACTGCTACAGTCAGAAAGCACGGGAGCTACCCCTGCTGAAGAAAGGCGACTCTGTAAGAGTACGACCATTCATGCCTGGAGTGCCATGGGAAAAAGGCATTCTTGTAGAACCAGCAATGACCAGATCTTACAACACTGAAGTGCATGGTGGCATGCAAAGACGAAAGGAGCACTCCTATGACATGTGCTTCAGCCATTTCAGCTTGTGACCAACTAGGAAAGCGTTGCAGAAGCTGACCAAATGCATCAATGGTCCAGACCGCTGCATAAACCTTCTGCTACTCCTACATCAAGTACAAAGGAAACCAAGGAAACACTTCGTATTGAACAGAACAGTGCACGTCGCTGTTGGGAACTAAAAAGCCACACACATATAGGCAACGGCAAAGTGTGCGTGTATAACAACGTGAGTGTGTATAGTGAGAGACCACATGGCCTCTCCGTGTTTACATCTGTGCGCGGCTGTGAATTATGTACTACTGCAGCCGCCGTGAACTCAAGACATGTAGAGTCACGTTTCCCCGAGACGCCGCTCTCGCCATGTATTGTAAACAAGAGAGCGACGGAACGGCCCTCCTCCCCCTCGAGGACCCCGCCTCCATCGCGGCAGTCTGCTCGAGGCTCTGTAACTACGAGCAGCTCAATAAAGTTTCTCTTCCGCCCTCTGATCCTGCGTTCTTGATATACAACAGTTTTGGCGACGAGAATGGGATCTCAGATGGTATATCCGATGGAACCGAAGATGGCATCTCCGATTTAATCACAAGAGAAGTGTTAACATCTTGCTGTTTTGAAACAGGACTGTTCAATCATAGCAACATCGGCAGACGGGATAGCAGCATCAGGATATCGCAGCGTGGTTACGACGCCGGTTGGAAGGCTTGCTTAGTTCAGTCCCGACACTGGAAGCATCGAAGTCTACATCGAAAGATTCGAGGTCTTCGCAAGCGCTAACAACATCGACGAGCCGAGGAAGGCGCAAGTGTTCTTGACAGTCCTAGGTGAAAAAGCCTACGTGACACTACGAAGCCTTCTGCTGCCTGAGAGTCCTGCTGACTCCAAGTATCCTCATATCACGAAAGTGCTGCGCGAGCACTACGCACCACGGAGATCCATAGTCACGGAACGGTACAGGTTCCATCGCAGGGATCAAGGCCAAAGTGAAACAACTGGAGAATTCGTCGTCAAGCTCAAGAAGCTAGCGGCAACATGCGAGTTCGGCAGCTTCCTTGAAGAAAGTCTTCGAGATCGGCTAATCTCGTGTCTTCGCAGCGAGGACATCCGATGTCGTCTGCTGTCGTTACCAAACAACGAGGCGACATGGGAACGGGTTCAAAACATCGCCACTGCCATGGAAACCGCAAAGAACGACACCAAAAAAATTCTCCCAGCTCCTGCGGACGTCAACTGGCAGAACAAGCCGACGCCTAAAAGGAAGCCAATGAGCAAAAGCAAAACAGCGTCCACAATGGGGACCGCCACCTGTAAACCTGGGAAGCCGCGGAAAGAAGGACTTTCTCGCGAGGAACAAGGAAAATGTTTCAGGTGTGGTTATGAGCATTTTGCTAGTCAGTGTTTCAAATGTTCGAAAAAGGGCCATGTTGCTAAAATGCATCGAACTAAACAAACGCATTGCATTGACCAAAGCACAACAGAGGCGAAAGTGTTGGCAATAGGGCATAACCAGAGAGATGGTCAGACATCTCCTTTAATAGTAAAGCTACACACAAATGGCAAAGGCGTTCCAATGGAACTTGATGCAGGATCAGCAGTGTCTCTAATGTCGGAAAGCGAATTCGAAAAATGTTTTCCCGATGCTGAGTGGTCCGCAACTGATGTGCGCTTGGTCAAATACAACGGAACACCTGTAAATGTGAAGGGTTCCGCGCAAGTTGATGTGAGCTATGGCACACAGCGCCATGAGCTGCCGCTTGTAATAGTCAAGCATGAATCGGGCTTGAGGATGCCAGCACTTTTGGGGCGTAACTGGTTGTCGAAAATAAGGTTAGATTGGTCAGAAGTCGTGCCTGTGTACAACATTCAGACAGAAAATTCTCTTTTGAAAAAGTATCATGAAGTGTTTGCAAAAGGATACGGTACAATCAAGGGCTTCAATGGGAGCATTGTTCTGAAGGACAATGCGTCACCCCTTTTTTGTAAGGCTAGACCAGTTCCATACGCCGTGTTGGAGCAAGTTGAAAAAGAATTGCATGACCTTGAGAGAGCTGACATCATATATCGAGTCAAGCACAGTGAATGGGCGACACCTCTTGTGATAGTGCCAAAGAAAGACAATTCTGTTAGGATATGTGGGGACTACAGAATTACTGCAAATCCGCGTATAGAGGTGGATCAGTACCCACTGCCTTTACCGGAGGACATCTTTGCATCTGTAGTAGGAGGCACAAATTTCACAGTTCTAGATCTCTCTAAGGCTTACCTGCAACTTCAACTTGATGAACGCGCCCAAGAGCTATTCACAGTGAACACTCATTTGGGTCTTTTTAGATTTAAAAGACTGCCGTACGGAGTAGCAAGCGCTCCGGCGATGTTCCAAGCAGTAATGGACCAAATTTTACGAGGAATTCCTGGCACTGCATGCTACATAGATGATGTACTTATTTCAGGAAAAGATAAGCAAGAGTGCTACGAAAGAACCGAAAGAGTGCTTAAGAAGCTACAGGATCATGAAATCCGCGTTAATGCAGAAACATGCTCGTTCTTCCAAAGTAAAGTGCGCTATCTCGGACACGTAATTGACAAGAATGGGTTGCACCCAGCACCAGACAAGGTGGAAGCTATCGTGCTTGCTCCCCAGCCAAAGGATGTTACACAGCTCAAAGCATTTCTTGGCCTCGTTAACTTGTATGCGAAGTTCATGCCAAATCTGGAAACTATGCTTGAGCCGTTACACAAATTGCTACGCAAAGAAAGTGCATGGAAATGGTCAAGTCAGTGTGACAAGTGTTTCAGAGAATGTAAAGAATTGCTGTGTAACAACCAGCAATTGCAGATTTATGATGTCAGAAAAGATTTGCGTCTGACATGTGATGCGTCTGCATACGGCTTAGGGGCAGTGCTGTCTCATGTGGTTGATGGTCATGAAAAACCTGTTGCCTTTGCGTCTCGATCAATGACCCAAACTGAGCGCAATTACGCACAAATCGAGAAAGAGGGACTTGTCATTATTTTTGGAATCAAGAAATTTCACAAGTACTTGTATGGTCGCAAGTTCGAAATTTTCACGGATCACAAGCCACTGACTGCTCTTTTTGACCCAAAGCGTCCAGCAAGCTCTGTGGCTGCTGCGCGAGTGCACCGTTGGTTACACGTACTGTCAAATTACCGTTACCAGGTCACGTATAAGGCAGGACGTACGATTGGCGACGCTGATGGTTTGTCGAGGCTCCCCCTGCCTGAAACTACTGAAGAGTCTGAAAGCAATTTTTATTTTGCACCGATACAAGACCTTCCTGTCACAGTTAAAGAGGTTGAGCTAGAGACAGCCAGATATGAATTACTCCGCGTTGTACGTGAATGCACATGGAGCGATTGGCCAAACAAAGTTTCTGATGAGCTAAAGCCGTACTTTGTAAGGAGTTAGAAATGAGTGTGCACATGGGTTGTTTAGTGTGGAATAACAGAGTTGTGATTCCCGCTTCACTTCAAAGTGACGTTCTTGGATTGCTGCACGAACAGCACATCGGTATCACTAAGATGAAGGCAATCGCTAGATCAGTGGTCTGGTGGCCTGCTAGTGATCGCAGTATTGAGGAAATCACTAGAAAGTGTGATATTTGCCAGAGTGTTGCTTCGTTCGGTCAGCCCACTCCATTGCAAACGTGGAGATGGTGTGAGAACGCGTGGGGGAGAGTGCACTTAGATTTTGCAGAGAAAAATGGCAAATCATTTCTCCTTGCTGTGGACTCCCATTCGAAGTGGCTAGAGGTAAAAATCATGAACTCCACAACAGCGCAAAAGACAATCGAAGTAGTGAGATATACGTTTGCTGCATATGGATTGCCACACGAAATTGTTACAGAAAATGGCCCTCAGTTCAGAGCCCAAGAATTTGAGGACTTTCTAAAAGCAAACGGTGTGAAACACACGCTAACTCCTCCTTACCACCCACAAGCAAATGGGGCGGCAGAAAGAGCAGTACAAACGCTGAAGAAGACGCTTCTGCTAGAGGGAGTAAGTGACCAAAAGAAAAACCAGCAAACAACATTACAACAAATGGATAACTTCGTGTTTGGGTACAGAACCACTCCACATACATTCACAGGGAAGACGCCAGCTGAATTGTTCTTGAGAAGGAAACTGCGCACGCGGCTGTCAATGCTGAAACCAGACTTTGCACGAAAAATGAACGAAAAAACAACGCACATAAAGGAGAGCGCGGACGAACACCGAGGTGGCTCAAGACAGTTTGAAAAAGGGGATCTCGTTTACGTAAGAAGCGTTCGAGGTGAAACCGCTAAGTGGTTTCCCGGAAAGATAGTCAACAGAAGGTCCGCCATGACATACCTAGTGTTTGTTTCGGGGCAAGTAAGATTCTGCCACATAGACCATTTGCGCAGCCGCAGCGCGCCAGGCGATATCCCGTTTCACGGGGACGATATAAGCTGCCCACAGACGGGTAATGGAAACGAAGCGCAGACAGTCGGCACGGCGCCGTCAGCTCCAGGCTTGACGCCGTCGCATTCAGACACGGAGCCCTCGGAATCACCTCCCAACACAGACAGTGAAAACGGGAACGTTCTCAGGCGTAGTACGCGCACGAGACGTTTTCCTGAACGTCTGAATTACGACACATTTAGTCTTAGGGGGGAGGAAGATGTTGGGAACTAAAAAGCCACACACATATAAGCAACGGCAAAGTGTGCGTGTATAACAACGTGAGTGTGTATAGTGAGAGACCACATGGCATCTCGGTGTTTACATCTGTGCGCGGCTGTGAATTATGTACTACTGCAGCCGCCGTGAACTCAAGACATGTAGAGTCACGTTTCCCCGGGACGCCGCTCTCGCCATGTATTGTAAACAAGAGAGCGACGGAACGGCCCTCCTCATCCTCGAGGACCCCGCCTCCATCGGGGCAGTCTGCTCGAGGCTCTGTAACTACGAGCAGCTCAATAAAGTTTCTCTTCCGCCCTCTGATCCTGCGTTCTTGATATACAACAGTCGCGACCTGTGAAAAAGAGACTTGTGCTTCAGCACTGAAGTAACTTCGTTATGACATAGCTGCTTTTTTAGCTTCCTCGGAGGAAAGAGGCTGCTGCATTATATACAGTTTCAATTTAGACTCACTAAAATGATCATGAAATAATAAAAATCACAGTTTCGCCGCAACGGCGGAGCAATGAATGCGATAGCAATAAAGTGGAATGTAACGCGAAGAACGGAAAGCAGCTCGAACTTGCCAGCGCGTCGCTCGAGCCCAAAGGACGCACGAAAAGAACGCACACAGGACGAGCGCAAGCTATCATGCGTCACAGCTCGACACTTGAAGCGCACTGCTCAATCATAAAGCACGACGCACGAAACGAACGAACAGGTACACACAGGACGAGCGCGAACTGTCCCAGTCGTTACTTATTTCTGTTTGAACAGCGCGCTCCTTTCGCAAACGCGGCCGCTGCAGCGAGCGAAGCGACCTTACGCTATGTGGCTTCAGCGCGGACATCGCGAGGAAAGCACAAGACATACAATTCCCCGTCCCACCCTCCCAGCCGCCCACCCCGCCGGCCGCCCCCTTCTTTCCTCGAGATAAGTGCACGAAGGCGACCACACCCTGTAGGGCGAAGAGCAGCGGCGTTCGCAGGAACGGGGCGACGATCTTTAAAGCGCGCCAGCTATGTGGTAACTAAGAAAGCATGCTGATGTAGGTGGTGTATATAAATAGCTCGCCGTTAACAGACTGAAATACGGTGCTGTTGGTGGCCTAACCGTTTAATGCCGCGCGTTGGAAAGCGAGAGGTCGCTTGTTCGATTCCGTGCGTGGGACAGCCTCCCTGAAATATTTTTCTTTGTTTCTTTTATATATATATATATATATATATATATATATATATATATATATATAGATAGATAGATATAGATATATATATACAGATATACGGTGCATGACGGCGGCGACGGCGACGGCAAAAATCAGCCGACACTGTCCATATATGTGCTGTCGCAATAATAATAATTGTTGGGGTTTTACGTCCCGAAACCATGGTATGATTATGAGGAACCGTAGTGGAGGGCTCCAGAAATTTTGAGCATCTGGTTTTTTTTAATAGAGAGTTTCAGTATTGCGGAATGGTGCTACGTACGCATCACGCAAGCGCCTTGCGTTACGTGACGTCTTTTGCCACGAATGGGCTTTTAGTACACCGTAGTACCCGCGTACGTAACGAAAGTGAAGCGTGTTGCGCCATCTGGTAGATCAGTATAGAAGTACGTGTTGTTGACGGCCGATCTGAGCCAATCCAAGTGTGCTAGCCGGATTATGGCCATATTTTTAGCCGCTGTAGTACGCCACCGTAGCCGTAGCCACTCAAAACGGACGGTGAACGCGCGCGCGCCAAACGTTCGAGCTTTCTCACCTGCCGTGCGGTAGGTGCAGCGATCTCTCGACAATGGTGAGGTCAAGTATTCTTTGGGACCCCTACTGCCTGGCGTACCTGAGCTGGGAGGACATAGAGGCACTCATGCTGCGTGAGAAAGAACCGCCGCGGCGTCGGGTGTATGCATCGCGAGGTGGCCTACTGAACCTGGACTCAATGTCGAGCCGTTTTCGACGGCAGTTTCGATTCGAAAAAAGCCGGCAGATCCCACGCATTGTGGGAATCGATGTAATGCGAAGCAGCCAGCAAAGAGCTGCATACATCGTCTTGTATGTCATTGAGGAAAATGCGTGTCATGGTTTTCATGTTAACTCCTATTATTTATGTTCGTCACACAGTAACGTCGCGCAATACCAACTTGGGGGTCGATCAACCTAGCGAAACGGCCGCCAGCGCACCATGAGCGTGGCACGTAAGTCATGCTGTACATGACATGCGTGTCATGATTTTCATGTTAACTCGTGTTATTTATGTTCGTCACATGGTCACGTCGCAAGATAACAATTTTGGTGTATATCAATCTAGCGAAACGGTCGCCAGCGCCCCATGAGCGTGGCACGTAAGTCATGCTGTACATGACATGCGTGTCATGATTTTTATGATAACTCGTGTTATTTATGTTCGTCACACGGTCACGTCGCAAGATACCAATTTTGGTGTACATCAAGCTAGCGACGGCCGCCAGCGCACCATGAGCGTGGCACGTAAGTCATGCTGTACATGACATGCGTGTCATGATTTTCATGATAACTCGTGTTATTTATGTTCGTCACACGGTCACGTCGCAAGATACCAATTCCGGTGCATATCAATCTAGAGAAACGGCCGCCAGCGCCCCATGAGCTGGCACGTAAGTCATGCTGTACATGACATGCGTGTCATGATTTTCATGATAACTCGTGTTATTTATGTTCGTCACACGGTCACGTCGCAAGATACCAATTTCGGTGCATATCAATCTAGCGAAACGGCCGCCAGCGCCCCATGAGCGTGGCACGTAAGTCATGCTGTACATGACATGCGTGTCATGATTTTCATGATAACTCGTGTTATTTATGTTCGTCACCACGGTCACGTCACAAGATACCAATTTCGGTGCATATCAATCTAGCGAAACGGCCGCCAGCGCCCCATGAGCGTCGCACGTAAGTCATGCTGTACATGACATGCGTGTCATGATTTTCATGATAACTCGTGTTATTTATGTTCGCAACACGGTCACGTCGCAAGATACCAATTTCGGTGCATATCAATCTAGCGAAACGGCCGCCAGCGCCCCATGAGCGTGGCACTTAAGTCATGCTGTACATGACATGCGTGTCATGATTTTCATGATAACTCGTGTTATTTATGTTCGTCACACGCGTCCGTCCCGAAGATACCAATATTGGTGTATATCAAGCTAGCGAAACGGCTGCCAGCGCACCATGAGCGTGGCACGTGAGTCATGCTGTACATGACATGCGTGTCATGATTTTCATGATAACTCGTGTTATTTATGTTCGTCACACGGTCACGTCGCAAGATACCAATTTCGGTTCATATCAATCTAGCGAAACGGCCGCCAGCGCCCCATGAGCGTGGCACGTAAGTCATGCTGTACATGACATGCGTGTCATGATTTTCATGTTAACTCGTGTTATTATGTTCGTCACACAGTCACGTCACAAGATACCAATTTTGGAGTATATCAAGCTAGCGAAACGGCCGCCAGCGCACCATGAGCGTAGCATGTAAATCATGCTGTACATGACATTCGTGTCATGATTTTCATGTTATGACTTGTCATTTATGTTCGTCATACAGTCATGTTACGCCATACCAATTTTGGTGCACATTCGATTAACCAAGCGACCAGGAGAGCACGAAGTCGTAGGCGGCTAGATAGATAGATAGATAGATAGATAGATAGATAGATAGATAGATAGATAGATAGATAGATAGATAGATAGATAGATAGATAGATAGATAGATAGATAGATAGATACGGTCAAAGTCGCAGAAGTTCGCTAAGAAATGCTTCGCATTTAAAAGCAGACTTTCCAGTGCTCGTGCGTTCCCTGAAGATGCCGCAGTATATCACTAGTGCCCAAGGTGTGAGGGTAACGGCCACAGAAGCCCTATGCATATGTCTCCGGAGGCTTGCCTATCCAAACAGGCTGTGTGACCTGCAAGAATATTGTGGACGTCACTATTCTGTAGTGTCGAGTGTATCGAACAAAGTACTCTACCACATCGAAAAGAACTTCGGTTGCCTCCTGAGCAATATGACCATTCACCCGTGGCTCAAACATTCGGACTTGGAAGCTATGAGCGAGGTAAGCTATATTTTCTTTGTTTAGCCCTTCGAAGTTGAGCACATTAGTGCGCATTCTCATGTTGCTGTTTGTTTGCCCCAGCAGGGGCGTAGCCAAGGGGGGGGGGGGTTGGGGGGGTTCAAACCCTCCCCCGAAATTTTTCAGTTTTGCTTGCGTATATAGGCACGCGCACATACAAACGCACACACGAACATACATAAAGTATGGTTGAACCCCCCCCGGAAAAAAATTTCTGGCTACGCCCCTGTGCCCCAGGTTGTTCATCGTAAAGGTGCTCCTCTGAGCAACTGCTGGGCGTTTATCGACGGTACAGCGCGCCCCATATGCCAACCCTCGCAAGACCAGCGCCTCTACTTTTCCGGGCACAAGAGGCTACATGTGCTCAAATACCAGTCTTTGATGTGTCCAAATGGGCTCATCTGCCAGCTGGATGGACCATACCCGGGACGAAGGCATGATGCTGGTGAGTGTTCCGTCAGAACGTTATACTTGACGTTCAAGGAAACCTGCTCGGACCGTTCGTCATTCAGTTCCACATACACAGATATAAATGAAGGAAAGAAGTGTTAATTTCAAGGGCTCGTTTTCATTGTTATACACAATAATAATGAGAACTAACAGACAATAATGCCAATGAAAGTATAGGGGATGTTTTTAGTAATAAATGTAAGGTAATTGTGAAGAAAGAAAAGTGGACGAAAAGATAGCTTGCCGCGGGCAGGGACCGAACCTGCGACCTTCGAATAACGCGTCCGATGCTCTACCAACTGAGCTACCGCGGCGGCCATCCCCCCGTCCACTTTAATAGGGTATATGTGTGCATTTAAACGTGGGAGCGTCAGTCAGCGCCGCCAGTAGCCATGACAGCGAGTGTGGAACACTCTCCTTTTTTTTGCCTGTTGGCGTCACGTAGCACGGTGAACCTTATTACGAGCTGGCCGCTGACCAATAATCCCTCGCATACTACCTGAAAGCACAAGTCTGCCAGAACGAGGACCCTCGCTATGAATGAAGGAAAGAAGTGTTAATTTCAAGGGCTCGTTTTCTTTGTATAACACAATATTAATGAGAACTAACAGACAATAATGCCAATGAAAAGTATAGGGGATGTTTTAGTAATAAATGTAAGGTAATTGTGAAGAAAGAAAAGTGACGAAAAGATAGCTTGCCGCGGGCAGGGACCGAACCTGCGACCTTCGAATAACGCGTCCGATGCTTCTACCAACTGAGCTACCGCGGCGGCCATCCCCCCGTCCACTTTATAGGGTATATGTGTGCATTTAAACGTGGGAGCGTCAGTCCAGCGCCGCCAGTAGCCATGACAGCGAGTGTGGAACACTCTTTTTTGCCTGTTGGCGTCACGTAGCACGTGAACTTATTACGAGCTGGCAGCTGACCAATAATCCCTCGCATACTACCTGAAAGCATCAAGTCTGCCAGAACGAGACCCTCGCTATGAATGAAGGAAAGAAGTGTTAATTTCAAGGGCTCGTTTTCTTTGTTATACACAATAATAATGAGAACTAACAGACAATAATGCCAATGAAAGTATAGGGGATGTTTTTAGTAATAAATGATAAGGTAATTGTGAAGAAAGAAAGTGGACGAAAAGATAGCTTGCCGCGGGCAGGGACCGAACCTGCGACCTTCGAATAACGCGTCCGATGCTCTACCAACTGAGCTACCGCGGCGGCCATCCCCCCGTCCACTTTATAGGGTATATGTGTGCATTTAAACGTGGGAGCGTCAGTCAGCGCCGCCAGTAGCCATGACAGCGAGTGTGGAACACTCTTTTTTTTTGCCTGTTGGCGTCACGTAGCACGTGAACTTATTACGAGCTGGCAGCTGACCAATAATCCCTCGCATACTACCTGAAAGCATCAAGTCTGCCAGAACGAGACCCTCGCTATGAATGAAGGAAAGAAGTGTTAATTTCAAGGGCTCGTTTCTTTGTTATACACAATATTAATGAGAACTAACAGACAATAATGCAATGAAAGTATAGGGGATGTTTTTAGTAATAAATGTAAGGTAATTGTGAAGAAAGAAAAGTGGACGAAAGATAGCTTGCCGCGGGCAGGGACCGAACCTACGACCTTCGAATAACGCGTTCGATGCTCTTACCACTGAGCTACCGCGGCGGCCATCCCCCCGTCCACTTTATAGGGTATATGTGTGCATTTAAACGTGGGAGCGTCAGTCAGCGCCGCCAGTAGCCATGACAGCGAGTGTGGAACACTCTTTTTTTTGCCTGTTGGCGTCACGTAGCACGTGAACTTATTATGAGCTGGCAGCTGACCAATAATCCCTCGCATACTACCTGAAAGCATCAAGTCTGCCAGAACGAGACCCTCGCTATGAATGAAGGAAAGAAGTGTTAATTTCAAGGGCTCGTTTTCTTTGTTATACACAATATTAATGAGAACTAACAGACAATAATGCCAATGAAAGTATAGGGGATGTATTTAGTAATAAATGTAAGGTAATTGTGAAGAAAGAAAAGTGGACGAAAAGATAGCTTGCCGCGGGCAGGGACCGAACCTGCGACCTTCGAATAACGCGTCCGATGCTCTACCAACTGAGCTACCGCGGCGGCCATCCCCCCGTCCACTTTATAGGGTATATGTGTGCATTTAAACGTGGGAGCGTCAGTCAGCGCCGCCAGTAGCCATGACAGCGAGTGTGGAACACTATTTTTTTTGCCTGTTGGCGTCACGTAGCACGTGAACTTATTACGAGCTGGCAGCTGACCAATAATCCCTCGCATACTACCTGAAAGCATCAAGTCTGCCAGAACGAGACCCTCGCTATGAATGAAGGAAAGAAGTGTTAATTTCAAGGGCTCGTTTTTCTTTGTTATACACAATATTAATGAGAACTAACAGACAATAATGCCAATGAAAGTATAGGGGATGTTTTTAGTAATAAATGTAAGGTAATTGTGAAGAAAGAAAAGTGGACGAAAAGATAGCTTGCCGCGGGCAGGGACCGAACCTGCGACCTTCGAATAACGCGTCCGATGCTCTACCAACTGAGCTACCGCGGCGGCCATCCCCCCGTCCACCTTTATAGGGTATATGTGTGCATTTAAAACGTGGGAGCGTCAGTCAGCGCCGCCAGTAGCCATGACAGCGAGTGTGGAAACACTCTTTTTTTTGCCTGTTGGCGTCACGTAGCACGTGAACTTATTACGAGCTGGCAGCTCACCAATAATCCCTCGCATACTACCTGAAAGCATCAAGTCTGCCAGAAACGAGACCCTCGCTATGAATGAAGGAAAGAAGTGTTAATTTCAAGGGCTCGTTTTCTTTGTTATACACAATATTAATGAGAACTAACAGACAATAATGCCAATGAAAGTATAGGGGATGTTTTTTAGTAATAAATGTAAGGTAATTGTGAAGAAGAAAAGTGGACGAAAAGATAGCTTGCCGCGGGCAGGGACCGAACCTGCGACCTTCGAATAACGCGTCCGATGCTCTACCAACTGAGCTACCGCGGCGGCCATCCCCCCGTCCACTTTATAGGGTATATGTGTGCATTTAAACGTGGGAGCGTCAGTCAGCGCCGCCAGTAGCCATGACAGCGAGTGTGGAACACTCTTTTTTTTGCCTGTTGGCGTCACGTAGCACGTGAACTTATTACGAGCTGGCAGCTGACCAATAATCCCTCGCATACTACCTGAATCTTCACAATTACCTTACATTTATTACTAAAAACATCCCCTATACTTTCATTGGCATTATTGTCTGTTAGTTCTAATTAATATTGTGTATAACAAAGAAAACGAGCCCTTGAAATTAACACTTCTTTCCTTCATTCATAGCGAGGGTCTCGTTCTGGCAGACTTGATGCTTTCAGGCAGTATGCGAGGGATTATTGGTCAGCTGCCAGCTCGTAATAAGTTCACGTGCTACGTGACGCCAACAGGCAAAAAAAAAGAGTGTTCCACACTCGCTGTCATGGCTACTGGCGGCGCTGACTGACGCTCCCACGTTTAAATGCACACATATACCCTATAAAGTGGACGGGGGGATGGCCGCCGCGGTAGCTCAGTTGGTAGAGCATCGGACGCGTTATTCGAAGGTCGCAGGTTCGGTCCCTGCCCGCGGCAAGCTATCTTTTCGTCCACTTTTCTTTCTTCACAATTACCTTACATTTATTACTAAAAACATCCCCTATACTTTCATTGGCATTATTGTCTGTTAGTTCTCATTAATATTGTGTATAACAAAGAAAACGAGCCCTTGAAATTAACACTTCTTTCCTTCATTCATAGCGAGGGTCTCGTTCTGGCAGACTTGATGCTTTCAGGCAGTATGCGAGGGATTATTGGTCAGCTGCCAGCTCGTATAAGTTCACGTGCTACGTGACGCCAACAGGCAAAAAAAGAGTGTTCCACACTCGCTGTCATGGCTACTGGCGGCGCTGACTGACGCTCCCACGTTTAAATGCACACATATACCCTATAAAGTGGACGGGGGGATGGCCGCCGCGGTAGCTCAGTTGGTAGAGCATCGGACGCGTTATTCGAAGGTCGCAGGTTCGGTCCCTGCCCGCGGCAAGCTATCTTTTCGTCCACTTTTCTTTCTTCACAATTACCTTACATTATTACTAAAAACATCCCCTATACTTTCATTGGCATTATTGTCTGTTAGTTCTCATTAATATTGTGTATAACAAAGAAAACGAGCCCTTGAAATTAACACTTCTTTCCTTCATTCATAGCGAGGGTCTCGTTCTGGCAGACTTGATGCTTTCAGGTAGTATGCGAGGGATTATTGGTCAGCTGCCAGCTCGTAATAAGTTCACGTGCTACGTGACGCCAACAGGCAAAAAAAAGAGTGTTCCACACTCGCTGTCATGGCTACTGGCGGCGCTGACTGACGCTCCCACGTTTAAATGCACACATATACCCTATAATGTGGACGGGGGGATGGCCGCCGCGGTAGCTCAGTTGGTAGAGCATCGGACGCGTTATTCGAAGGTCGCAGGTTCGGTCCCTGCCCGCGGCAAGCTATCTTTTCGTCCACTTTTCTTTCTTCACAATTACCTTACATTTATTACTAAAAACATCCCCTATACTTTCATTGGCATTATTGTCTGTTAGTTCTCATTAATATTGTGTATAACAAAGAAAACGAGCCCTTGAAATTAACACTTCTTTCCTTCATTCATAGCGAGGGTCTCGTTCTGGCAGACTTGATGCTTTCAGGTAGTATGCGAGGGATTATTGGTCAGCTGCCAGCTCGTAATAAGTTCACGTGCTACGTGACGCCAACAGGCAAAAAAAAGAGTGTTCCACACTCGCTGTCATGGCTACTGGCGGCGCTGACTGACGCTCCCACGTTTAAATGCACACATATACCCTATAAAGTGGACGGGGGGATGGCCGCCGCGGTAGCTCAGTTGGTAGAGCATCGGACGCGTTATTCGAAGGTCGCAGGTTCGGTCCCTGCCCGCGGCAAGCTATCTTTTCGTCCACTTTTCTTTCTTCACAATTACCTACATTTATTACTAAAAACATCCCCTATACTTTCATTGGCATTATTGTCTGTTAGTTCTCATTAATATTGTGTATAACAAAGAAAACGAGCCCTTGAAATTAACACTTCTTTCCTTCATTCATAGCGAGGGTCTCGTTCTGGCAGACTTGATGCTTTCAGGTAGTATGCGAGGGATTATTAGTCAGCTGCCAGCTCGTAATAAGTTCACGTGCTACGTGACGCCAACAGGCAAAAAAAAGAGTGTTCCACACTAGCTGTCATGGCTACTGGCGGCGCTGACTGACGCTCCCACGTTTAAATGCACACATATACCCTATAAAGTGGACGGGGGGATGGCCGCCGCGGTAGCTCAGTTGGTAGAGCATCGGACGCGTTATTCGAAGGTCGCAGGTTCGGTCCCTGCCCGCGGCAAGCTATCTTTTCGTCCACTTTTCTTTCTTCACAATTACCTTACATTTATTACTAAAAACATCCCCTATACTTTCATTGGCATTATTGTCTGTTAGTTCTCATTAATATTGTGTATAACAAAGAAAACGAGCCCTTGAAATTAACACTTCTTTCCTTCATTCATAGCGAGGGTCTCGTTCTGGCAGACTTGATGCTTTCAGGCAGTATGCGAGGGATTATTGGTCAGCTGCCAGCTCGTAATAAGTTCACGTGCTACGTGACGCCAACAGGCAAAAAAAGAGTGTTCCACACTCGCTGTCATGGCTACTGGCGGCGCTGACTGACGCTCCCACGTTTAAATGCACACATATACCCTATAAAGTGGACGGGGGGATGGCCGCCGCGGTAGCTCAGTTGGTAGAGCATCGGACGCGTTATTCGAAGGTCGCAGGTTCGGTCCCTGCCCGCGGCAAGCTATCTTTTCGTCCACTTTTCTTTCTTCACAATTACCTTACATTTATTACTAAAAACATCCCCTATACTTTCATTGGCATTATTGTCTGTTAGTTCTCATTAATATTGTGTATAACAAAGAAAACGAGCCCTTGAAATTAACACTTCTTTCCTTCATTCATAGCGAGGGTCTCGTTCTGGCAGACTTGATGCTTTCAGGTAGTATGCGAGGGATTATTGGTCAGCTGCCAGCTCGTAATAAGTTCACGTGCTACGTGACGCCAACAGGCAAAAAAAAGAGTGTTCCACACTCGCTGTCATGGCTACTGGCGGCGCTGACTGACGCTCCCACGTTTAAATGCACACATATACCCTATAAAGTGGACGGGGGGATGGCCGCCGCGGTAGCTCAGTTGGTAGAGCATCGGACGCGTTATTCGAAGGTCGCAGGTTCGGTCCCTGCCCGCGGCAAGCTATCTTTTCGTCCACTTTTCTTTCTTCACAATTACCTTACATTTATTACTAAAAACATCCCCTATACTTTCATTGGCATTATTGTCTGTTAGTTCTCATTAATACACAGATATAGTCATTTTATGACAATCATACAAAGTATGCGGGTACTCGTTGTTCTTGCAGTTGAATTGTGTTGAATGCGTTGGAGAATGATTAATTATATGGAACTCATTCTTTTCAGGCAATCTTCGGGACAGCCAGTTCTATGAAAAGCTGGAAGCATTGGTAAATTTAACGCTGCGCAACGTACACGAGGACATGAAAGGAACACTTAAACAGACAAGCGCAGACATGGTCCAGGATCTTGATGTGGGGGGATTCGCCCAGATCAAGCTCCTTTTGCTGGAAGCATTGGCACTGGACAAGGAATTCGTTATATACGGCGACCCAGCCTATCCTCTCCGCCCACTGCTTATGAAGCCCTACGGAGGAGCAGCATTGACAGCCACCCAGCAAGAGTTCAATTCATCCATGAGTGCAGTCAGACAGGCCGTTGAGTGGGGATTCGGAGAGATTATCTAAGAATTTGCATTTGTGGGCTTTAAAAAAAACCCAAAGATACTACTACAGGCCGTACCACACATGTACAGAGTTGCTGTTATCCTGACCAACTGCCATGCTTGTAGTATGGTAGCCAAGTCTCCACATATTTTGATGTGCAGACACCCTGCCTGCAAGATTACTGGAGCCCTGCCAGACATTAAGTGCAGTGCAGTGTGACCTATATATACCTCAATCAACTAATTTGTTTAACGGTACGAGACCACTGCCACAAGAACGTTTCAAAATCCAGGCCAAGCATGGCCTTGCGCATATCTGTAACGCTGCAATAAACCATGTGTACTCATAAAAGAAATGTTTCTCTTCCTTTATTGTCAAGCATAAATTGTTGACATGAAACAAAAAAAACTAAACACTCAAGAGGAAGAAGTAAGCAGCTGGCTTTCATGTTATGAAGCTCTAATTTTACGAACAATTTAAAAACAAATGTGATGCGAAAATGACGAGGTCCGCTTGCCAGTGAATAGTAGAGTCAAAAGTTTGGTGGCATGTGTGGCCATCAGGCAGAAACCTGTGTGTCGCCATTTCTGACAGAGTAAAGGAAAAAAAGACGTATTGCACATGAAGTACATTTAAGGCAGATTATTGCAAAAATGTACAACTGTAATAATTCAGTTAAACATGATGAGTGATTTTCAGCGCAAACGACAAAACACAAAGAAGGAGGAACACGAACGCTGGTGTTCGTGTCATGTTTAACGCAGTCAAACTCGCCCAAATGTCGGTTCTTCTGCTGGAATAATTCAGGTACACAATCTCGAAGTGTCTTCTCGGCAACACTGAAATTTTTCCATAATAAAATTAAGGTTGAGGTCGCGGGCTGGATTTCCGGCCCAGCCACAAGCGCTGTTACATTATTTAGTCTGCGTTCTTGTCAATCCAGCCGAATGTTATTTACATGCTTTTTACTTTGCCAACTTTTCACAAATAGTTTCTACAATTTGAGTATCGCCTCTTGAGTAGCCTTGTGGAATCTCGACAGCTGCTCTCTTTGGCTCGCTTCGTCGAGTTGTGCTTGCAGCTGGCGTTCGCGAATTTACATTTCCCGCTCTCTCAGTTGCAGCTCTCTTTCAGTTCTCTCTCGTTTCAGTGCGTGCCTTTGCTCAGAGCGTTGTTGCTTTCGCTCGATTCGGAGCTTTTCGACGGCCAAACGCTCCATCTCAAGCGCGTGCTCCTTCTCTTTCAGGGCCCTCTCGTGTCTCCACCTCTTCTCGATGAATTCATAGTCCGCACTAGCCGTCGCTGCTTCAGCCCTGCGTCTTCCTGTAAAATAAAACTTATTTGCATTTAGATGGCAATATTATTTATTTCAAACCAGGCGGC
This sequence comes from Rhipicephalus sanguineus, assembly GCF_013339695.2. Lineage (NCBI taxonomy): Eukaryota > Metazoa > Arthropoda > Arachnida > Ixodida > Ixodidae > Rhipicephalus > Rhipicephalus sanguineus. The sequence continues at coordinate 96,938,810 of NC_051183.1, forward strand.
AACGAGCATAAGTGACTAATAAAATGGAGACTAAATTGTGTTAGGTGTACAAAAGCTTTTTGATACTGACAGAATTATGAATGCTAGTTCGTTGCTTAAATCGTGAGTCTAGTCACTCAGCGCCATCGATTTCAAACAGAGTAGCTGTCAATTGGTCAGAGTGGTTGAAACATGAATGTGTTGAACTTGATATGATTGTAAGGTAGTCCCAAAAAGAAATAACAGAGTCCGTTCCCTGTTGTTCACGTAAGCGTTCACGAGTGATCTTTTGTCATCAAGTCACGGGCTGCCTGCGCAGTGGGATTTCTTGTGCGAGTTGCAGTGAGCCCAGCTATATGTCACTGCAGTGGCCGAGTGAGTACCAGTCGAGTGTGTTCACTTTTTCCGCTGCATGGTAATGATTACACAGTAATGAGCAAAGCAATGAATTTTGTTGTAAAATGCAGCTATGTACTTACTAGGCACAACTTGGGCAGCTCCTTCAGTATCGGGCCTGTCGTCCGCATTCGTTAATGCCTCTTGCCGCGGGTTATTAGCAGTGGTCGTGGTTTCGTTCGAGGGGCCAGGTGTTGCGGCTATGTCGGTGCCCTGTACAATTCTCTCCAGTAGGTCTGCAGCACTCTGAGATGCGTCGTCACAACTTGCATCTGCGCTGAGTGGCTCTGGGCAGTGGGATACAGTAGATGGTGTTTCAATTATACAGTTTCAGGAGCATTGCTTTTCATCAACATTTACTGTACAGTGACGTGTACGTGAAGTGCAATAATTTACTAACGTTGCATTTCTTCTTAGCACTTAATAAAACCTGCGAGAGCATGCTATCAGTAGATAGTAGCAAAAAGCGTGCACAGGAGCTACCCGTGTGCGTAGTTACCTTTCGCATACGTACATTTTCCCTCACTCACACAGCGTTATGTATAATGACTGACGTTATAGATAAGCGGCCCAATGACATTTCCCAGAACATATGACATTTAGCACCACCATCGTCAGCCCTTTATATGTAGACAAATCAGGACAAAAGGCCCCTTCCAGTGACCTCCCTGTCCAGGGCGAGCTGGTTAAATATTGTGCCTACGAACTTCACTTCTTCAACCCAAAGAACTCCGTCGTTCTCGATTGCATTTGCCATCCTTTGGTATTTATCCCGTTACTCAAAATAGCTACCGGTTGCCTGTGTCATTACGTACCGAAGGCGACTTGCGACGCTGGCACCAACGTAGCAGCGGCAGTGTCGCGAGTCAAAGCCGCACTGACCCTCTGACCGGCAGAGGGACTGCGCTTTGCGGCTTTTGACCTTGTAGGCGAAGTCTTTTGCGAGGCTGCATATCTCCTGTAGCAGCCCTTCTTTTTCCTCGTACTCTTCTTCGGTACCCGACCTGGAAGTAACACAGTCCGCTGTTAAAATTTGAAAAGACCGTGGCAACGTCGAGAAGTTGATCAGTATGAATTCAATTTATGCTATTCATGAATAACCTGAAGATCCGAATACGTAGACATCTTCATCTATTTCTGTGTATTTAATAAAACTATGCAGCATTTGTACTGCAAAGAGCACAGCTGTATACAGGGTAACCTACATATTCGGCGCCCATTTCGATCAGGGCTCTGACGGCCTGTTTCACATGGCAACGATTTCAATCTTAACAGCGGAGCGGCGCCTGAGACGCGAGCCTGGAAACGTGCCTTTTGAACGGCGCGCGCAAAGCGCCTGACCAATGGTGGAGCCCCCGCGAGCACATGATAGAGGCACAAGCATTGCCTACGCGTGCTTTAAACGAATCGCCGCGACGGGCTTTCGCACGAAGGCAGTGCTTTCGACATGAAAACCCGCCTAATCGTACAAATAGACACGTAAAAGGGTCGTAAAAAATGGCTGCGGCTTAGCTCGGCTAGGCCCGGTTATGCAAACGAAAGCTTAAAAACGAAACGCCCAGGGTAAGATTATAGGTCTGGCAACAAGCGCTGCTCTTTTTGTTTCGTTCTGTTTCCTAGATTTAGCCGACGAATCCGCATCACGGTGTCCTGTCGTTCTATGCGAGAACCCACGCACGACACCAACTGAACAAACTGCTCTCTTGACACTCGCAGCAGCCTCCTGTATTTTAAAGACGATAGTCTTTCTTGGGATACTTAAACGGAGAAATTTTGGTCTGTCTTTCTGTTTTTCTGTTGTCGGCACGTCCCTCGATTCAGCCACTCGGCCAAAGTTGAACCACTTGCCCAAGGGCCAGCCGTCTTGAACTGGTATGGCTGTTCATACTTGTGAACGTTGTCGATCAAAAAGTAAATATCATGCATATCTGAGGTGCAACATCACCAAGTAAGTATTAGGTGGCGTGTTCCTTTAATTGAAAATGCATACATACGTAATTTTAAGGACCCTAGTTTCTTAAGCTGCGCTGAAAATGCGACTGCGCTGAAATTTGCCTTCCTCCGTGCCCTTCGCACGAGCTCATTGTTGCGTTTCGGTTTCGGTTCTGTATTCCACTGTACGAATGCCATGGGTTGGTGTTGAAAAACTTTAGTTTTGAGAAGGCCAAGAAGGTGAAAAAAAATATTTAAAAATGAAAAAGCAGCGTTGTGGGCGGCCTTCAGGCTGCCGGTTGTGGGCGCCGCTCTGGCATTCCTGTTTTACCCAGGCGACGTGTAAAATAAAAGAGTGTGTGGAGAGTACTCGTTCAGTGCGGACGTTTCTTCTGCTTCAGCGCTTCGCGCCAAACCGCGTGTTCGGGCTGGCTGGCGTCCCCGCCGGTGGCGTTGGTCACCGCCGGTCTTCGCCTGCTGCTGCGCCGGGACTACCAGCACGCAACACAGCACTCATGTTTCCCGACGTATTGCCAGATGGCGTCCATATCTCACACAGCGCCTCTTCTATCGTCTTTACACGACATTTGCAGCGAAGCACGCAGATACGCGGCCAATTTTTTCGGTGTCGTTACCAAAAGCTCACGGTACAGTTGGTGTTGCATGCCCAGATGCTTGTTAGTGATGTATTCCCTTTTGCCAGCAAGGTCTTTGTGCAGGAAAGAAGAGCGCGTGATCGTCTAATTCTGATAATGCAACAGCCATTGCAGCTAATCGTCGCTTCTTTCGAAATCTATCTCAAATTAACAGAAACTCTGCGTCATAGACGGAAGCATAAAAACCTTCAATATATTTGCTAGCAATAAATGTGTTTTCACAGACTTTCGCACTGCACGCGCCATCTAGAGAAAAAAAGGAGCAAGCAAGCCATTGCGCACAC